>NW_023270268.1:101076636-101088825 GCF_011800145.1 Mirounga leonina
TCTTTCTTTCTTTCTTTCTTTCTTTCTTTCTTTCTTTCTTTCTTTCTTTCTTTCTTTCTTTCTTTCTTTCTGGTTTGAAACAAAACTGTTATATATTGATGAGAATAATACAAAAGGGACAGAAAAAGCAATGATGTAGGAGAAAAGAGAAGGTTGCTGGAGGGATATGTTTCTGAGTACATGCTCACTGACTTTTTGCTTTCTTTGGTAGGGAGCATGCCATGGGTGTAGGTGTCTTGAACTTGGGGTAAGAGGACCATATATAGACCCCTGGTCCTGGGGAAGCGTACAAACCTCAGTACTAGCTTTATATGGTTGGAGACTAAGAAGTGAATCCATTGGTGTTTCCAGTGAGGAGGTTGCTTAATGGACCTTCAGAGCAATGATATCTAATATTACTTAATACTAAATTTTTATTCTCTTGATCAGTGTTCCAGTTTTCTTCTAGTATATCCACTTCTTTGTAAAGTCTCTTAAACACAAGGAGCTTATATTGCCAGTGCTTTGGAGTACTTAAAATGAAGGGTCTTTTGCCAAAGTTTTTGGGGAAAGGAGACGAGAAATATCTGCCAGCATGAAGAATTCTAAAGACATGGACAAAGACACTGAGAGCAGTGACACAGAGCTAGGGGTGACAAAAAGACAATTGAGAATAAGGTTTCTGGAACCTATCCATACTTCTTAAGGATTCTTAAGAAACAATACTTAAGAAGGGACTGGCATCTTGCAGTCACACAGGGATGGAGCTTGGCTAACGGTTATTTGTACATTAAAACAAATAAACAGAAGGCTGGAAAACTTGTAGCTATTTTGGTTACAAGCATGGCAGTGATCACAGTGAGGGCTTCATCTGCATATCCACTTGGAAATCTCAGATGTCTGGGAAGGCTACCCAGAGGTTCTCTTGTCAGGGTGCCTGGGTGGCTCAGTTGGTTAAGCCGTTAAGCGTCTGCCTTTGGCTCATGTCATGATCCCACGTCCTGGGACGGAAAGCTCCAAATTGAGCTCTGCAGGGAGCCTGCTTCTCCCTCTCCCTCTGCTCCTTCCCCTGCTTGTGCTAGTTCTCTCTCTCTCTCTCAAATAAATAAATACAATCTTGTTTTAAAAAAAATTCTCTTGTCATAAACATCTTCAGGTGAGGAGGACAGCTGAGACAAAAAGTGAGGTCCAGGGTTAGTGTATTTAGTAAAGAAGGGAAGTGAAAGGAGCTTGCAGAGCTCTGGAAATCCAAGAAATCATCTTAAGGTAGAAAAATGGCTAAGATGAGTTATGCTTTGTCATAAAAGCACCTTTCAGTGCCACCCAGGAGCAGAGCATGCAAAAACTGCTGGGAATCTGTCCTAAGGTTTTTGAGAGAGACTCTGAAACTGAGGAGTCAGGATAAATTTAAAGTAGTTGTAAACCTGAACTGATTTCCTAAATTAAAGGATAAATATACAGCAAATGGGCAGGAATTTTCTTAGACCTTAATTTTCATCTGATAAAGCATTATCTTTTTTTTAATTGACTATGCTTTGTAAGGGAAGTGTTACATTATAATCTGTATTTTTCAGATGATACAACTGAAGTTCACCAATGCTCATTTTGCTAAAACTCCAAGCCTAGTAATTATAAGAGTTTGATTAAAATCCAGAATTGTCCAGATCTCAAATCCATGATATTCCCAATGTCTTATCTTCCTGACACAGAGTTAAAGACCAGAACTGTGTAGAATTATGTTTTAAAGATTTTTTTTCAAGATTTTATTTATTTATTTGACAGAGAGAGAGCACAAGCAGGGGCAGAGGAAGAGGGAGCAGCAGGCTCCCCACTGAGCAGGTAGCTCTATGCAGGGTTTGATCCCAGGACCCTGGGATCATGACCTTAAGGCAGACACTTAACTGACTGAGCCACCCAGGTGCCCCTAGAATTATGTTTTAAAGGAAAAATAAAGTGGCCCTTGGGTAACTACCAGGAAGTGTGTACCTGACTTTCTGTTACATATAGATGCTACATTGTCCTTAAAGTGATCACATTTTTGACCTACAGTGCAGGAAGGGCAGGAATTTGGGGAAGCAGGAAGATAAGATCAGAGAAGCATGGCTTCCCACCTAAGCCAATGTTGAGTAAGGGCAGAGAGAGTTCAATGGGGAGCCGTAGCCTCAAACCATCTAAGAACTGAGGGACATCACTAATTTTACTTCTACCTAAGAAAGATAGCCTTTATTTCCACTTGCTGTTTTAATGTTGAAGTTTTAATGACTGGAAATAGTTTCACGTTTGCTTGTTTTTTCCTGGAGCCTCCATGCCCTTCCTACAAAGGTGACTTTGGCTCCCAAACTACATAACCAGAAATAGACAAGCTGTGAAGTACATGCATAATTAACATGCCAGCCACTTGTTATAGGTAAATTCTGCATTGTATATTCAAATTATGCCTAAATTGAGATTTATTACAATAGATAATAGATTACTAAATCCAGGAGGGACAATCTGCATCTTCCCGTCTTTGCATCTCTTGTCTAACACAACTCCTATTTGTTGAACGAATACTTATTGAATGAATGAATTAATGAATGAATGTTATAAAAGAGCCAACTTCTTTTTCACAATTGCCCTATAGGTAAGAGCCCACTTACTATGAGATGGATATTTTACCAATTTTCCCTTCTGACTCTTACCATCCCAATCCAAGAGTACCAACCCAGTCTTTAGCAGAATGATCAAATCACTAGACTTTCTATCACATTGCATCTTAATTGCCTTTCAAATGACAAGTATCAAATCAATTGTCCAAGAGATTAACTTTCACATGGAAAATCCATAATGGATTTTCTTTGTCATGTTGTTTGTTGTAACCAAATCAGCAAATCTCTCTGTATATGAGATAATGCATTGAAAATTATCTCCTGTTATAGAATCCAATGGTAAATCATAAAAATAAAGATTTTCTTCTTTGTGTGAATCTGCCTGCAGCCTACATCCTGAATGTCAGAGATATTTCCACATGGAGAAAAATTTTAAAAAGACCTTTTAGAGGCTAACAGAAAGCTTATAATCTTATCCTACCCAGTGAGAAAGCTCTGTGTTTGTGAAAGACCTTTCTGCCTTTCAGTCTACCATTTCAGAAAGGTCTTGAAGAGTCCTCTAGGAAATTCTCTATATTTAGATGTTTTTTATCCTAAAGGAGAAATCTCCAATCTAATAACACATTTGGGCCAAAATATACTGTGGAGGAAAATGAAAATTCTTTGCTATGATTTATGCTGTAAACCTTTTGTGTAAAAAAAAAAAATACAAATTTCTCTACAATGAAGTCAACAGATATTAAAGCGAATACATTATATCTGTAACCATATATTATTTTAGGGTTGATTTATCACATTTCCCCACTGATTGACATTACTCTCAAAAGCAACACACCACAAAGCATCCTTATCTAAGTATGCATGTATATATATCTTAAATTTTATTTAGGTATTGCCAGATTTCTTTTCCACCCTGGTTTCTTAGGGACCCCACAATTCCATATATAATTAGACTGCAATCTTACAATCTGATCTGATTCATAATCTAGGATAGATCCATCTGAAATTGACAAGAATTCTGTAGATACCAGGTTAGAGTCTCATTTTGTTCCTTAACCAGCTCTCTTATTGACTCAGGATAAGTAAATAACTAAGGAAGATAATAACATTATAGCTTTTGATCTTCAGAGAGGAGTAAAAGTAATTAAAACTCACTTTTCATTTTATTTTTACCCAAATGTGACATCCCTGAGCCAAACCTATAAGCAATATAGCATTTGTTATGCCCCCTTATTAGTTGGGAGTCATAATACATAACTTATTTTCTACATACCTGGGAATGTAGTCTTCAGAGTACCTGTACATGGTACCTGAAAGATATTAAAAATAGACAAATAAAAAGAAATTTTGACATACACTTAAATCTTCTAGAGAATATTGTGAGGGGAGCTTAGCTTCAGTGTCAGTTAACATCTTAAATCAAGACACTCGGCCACCACCACCAGACATAAAAATCTTCTCTGATTTGGACCAGTCATATATATTCTCTCTTGGTAATTTGAGATGGAAACACAAGCGCAGCTTGGAAGTGATGTAGGGCCCGGATGTGTGGCCATTTTATGGATGGGAAACACCAACCTATGAACGTGGGGACCTCTGCTAGTGCCTTTGCTGTGGGGCAGTCCATCGTGGGTGGGGCATACTGTCCTTTTCAGCCTTCACGTTTCATGAAACACCTCTGCCTCCTGTCAAATTTCCTTCTCTGCTCTTGCTGATTTGAATAAACTTTTCATCCTTACCCAAAACAAACAAATGAAAACAAAAACATAAAACAAAACAAATCCTAGAAGACTTATTTATTTTTGAAGTGTCTGTTAACACTTCGTGTCATGTGAACAACATAAAAATTATGTTCAGGAAATTTCTCTGGTTGTGATTCTATCTCATCTACATGGTGCAAATAGAAGTAAGGAGAGATGAGGATTCTAGGGAGAAGAGATCTGAAAAAAGTTGGGAACACAGTCTCAAAATAATCAAAACACAGAGTGGCTTTTCAAAGAAACAGTATACTGGTATGCAGTAACAATACTGACCAGAGATCTGATATAGGATCATAAAACCATGAAAAAATTCTGTACCAAGTCTCAGAAAGTAACCCACTGTTGAACATTGAAGGTGGTGATTCAAAGGCAAATAAAAGAAAGTATTCTTGCTTCAAATTAAATACATGTATTCAAACTTGAAAAAAATAGTTTTAAGAATTTTTTTAGTGACTATCAATAGATTCATAATGAATTATTGAGAGAAAATAGGGGAAATTTAGAGCACAGTTTTAATAAGATCAATATTATGAAGTCTGTATTATCTGTTCATCAATAAATTTTCTTAGATATTGAATTGAATGGATGTGTATATTATGATATTTATTACATTTTGACTATATTATTCAATGTGGCATTGAATAGCAAAATCTTGCAAAAGCTATTTCTATAAAAATGAAGCCCATATTATATAAGTCTCTGGCAATAACACAGAGAAAATAGTAACCAAAGGGTGATCTTTCAGTTTTCATATATAAAAAAAACTGTGTTGGTAAGGAACTAGCAAAAATATTTCAAATGACTGAATAAGTCACCAATCAACTAGAAAGATTATTTTTAGTAAGATTTATATGTGACAAAGTTGAAGTATTCTCCAGAAGGGTCATTAACTGTTAGAGAAACATATTGGAACAAATTATTAAAATCATCATGTTGGAGGATCAAATGGACATGTCACATGTCAGTGCATTTGGAAGAATTAAAATACATGTACAAGAATTTAGTCAAACCATAGCCTGATGTATTATGGAAAAGATTCAGGGTGAGAAATCAGAAGACTTTGGATTTGGGTAGCAGCTCTTCGATGCATTTGCCATGTGACAACATGCAAATCACTTTAAAACTCTGATTCTCACTTTATACATAGAGATAATAATGCCTATAGCATGTGAGTAGCTATGGAAGATAAATGAAATAATTTTTGTTAAAAACATTTTAGAAAATGACAAAGTTGATTTTCAATATTATACATTCTAAATCCAATCATATTGTCAGCCACAATTTAATTGTGCTGATTGGAATAGAGTCTCTTCATTAAATGGATTAGCTGAAAACAAGCTGATATAATTAAAATGCTACTTACAAGATTTATAAGTAAAGCTTGATTTGTCATGAAATGACCAAATCTCACTTTTGGCAAGAGGATTGTCACCGAGTGAGTGTTAAAAGATTAGAAAATAAACAAAGAATCTGAAAACAAAAATAACGACATTATTACAGAGAATAAGAAAAAATAGGCATGGGGTCAAATGTTTCTGCACACAGACTAATATTTTTAAAAGATAATGTGGATTTTCCAGTTGGAAGTGCTTGGAGTGTGAATGTTGGTGTCTGGAAGGTACACGAATGTGATGTGTAAAAGGATAGCTCTATGGAAAGAAAATGGTGTTGGATGTATTATCAGTAGAGAGAAGCAAAACAAGGTTTGGACCAAAAAGCTTTGTGGGGAAAAAGGAAGAAGCAGCAACTCTAAGAAGGATACAATATAATGATGTGATGCTTAAACGGAAGGAAAAGAAACTAAAACAATGTGAGGAAGAAAATAAGTATTGGGAAAAGACATTATACATCAAGTCCAATCATATTGAAGAAGCACCCTGAAAGTGTCCTTAAAACGTTCAAGGTCGCCAACTTCCACACTCCTCTTAGAATTTAAATGTATAATCTGAAGCTGGACAATCTGTACTCGTATGGTTTTAGTAAGTTCCTTCTTATAGTAAGAAGTGTGATAGCCTATGATTTCTTTAAATAGAGGAGTGGTAATCAAAAGTTTAGAGGTTGGGGCTGAGGAGAAAGGTCAGCAAGCTCAGGCTCCTGAAGAGAGTTGGCTCATTCATGAAGACTTCTAAGTTTTAAAAATAAATGGCATGATTTGGGAGCTACCTAATCATCTCAAAGATATTAATAAAACAAAAAGCAGTTTTTATGTTGCTATGAAGCAGTTACATTTGCCAGAGTCTGTGTGAGAAGAGCTGGGTGAGTTTTCACAATCCTCTCTGTGATTCAGATACAGACAACTTGTGATCAGCTTCATGGTTGAGAGAGTGTAAGCAAACATTTGCTTTTATGTTTTCTCCTTTATAGTGTTTACTCTTCCATGTGCAATATATAACAATAAGAAACAACAGCACATGGCTCAATCTCCATAATAACATTTTTTGATACATTCTTAATGTGAAAATGTGAAAAATGTGCCATAATTTTCTAGTGAGTAGGAGATATACTGATAAGACTTTGATGTATGAGCAAACCATACACTTATTTATCCTTCTTCTCAAAACAGAGAAGAAAGGTTGGATAAAGAAATTTGGGGGATTTAAAGGAGGACAAAGCTAATACCTTCCTAGCAGAAAAAGAAATAAATATAATCCTCCTAAAGAACAGACAAAAAATCACCTAAAAATGTACAGTTTATTTTGGGGGGAAGGGAGAACTCCATTACAAAGCTTTTACCTAACACTGCTACGGAAAACATCAAGGAGAGGCTTATCAGGTCTATCTGATTGAATGTGGAGATAGTGCGTTGTTGCTAGGATGGAGATTTTCTTTTGTAAGCTATTTAATATCAGCACAACTTATTCACCGACTGTTCGCCATAGGTGGAGTCCTATCTTGCAAGTTTCTTAGCCACAAAGAATAGCACAAAGATGCAAAAATAAAAAGTTCCTTGAGGCCAGATATGGGAGCATTGTGTTCGCAGACCAAGTGGCAGAAAAGCTGGCTAATATAATTGAATCTCCTCTGGTTTGTCTGTCTAGGAGAAATTAAGCCGGGAGGAGCCTTTAGCAGGACTGGAAAGAAGTCAGCTTGCAGAGCTAATCCCAGAGCCACCTGTAGTCTCTGCGTGAGAAAGACGGACAGTGCTATATTTGGTCATTTGGACTAGCAAGGGTGGCAGTTATTACGGATGCTTGGGGAAAGATGTCGGGAGAAGCTGGGGCGGTTGGGAGAGGGTTGCAGAGAGAAAATAGGGAGATGGGATGAGAACGAAGGGCATTTTGGCATCAATGAGCACTGCTACAAGGCTAATCTGAGGTTTGCACGCTAATAAAGTGCAAGACCCAGGTTGTGTGCTCCACGTAAGGAGGGCATGTTACTGCTCAAATAAAATAGTTTGCAGTGCCTAATGGTTAGAACCTATCCTATGAAAAGCCTATGGAAAACTCTCTAAAATGCACCTGTATATGACTTAAATGGACACGCCAGTTACTGCTAAAGCTCAGGTTATTGCATAGACATGTTAAATGATATAGAGATGGGGCAGGGAGTGACATGGGAGCTGGAGAGGACCTAGAGAATACGGAGATGGTGGGAGCAGTGAGGAGCCAGAGGAACTCCCTGAAATACCCGACACTAAAATTAAATGGAATAAGATGTAGTCATAGCAAGCCCTTCACCTAATACTTGTGGAAGGAGAGAAGGAAGCACCAGGGCCACGGAGAGTGGTAATGTGGGCTGTGCCCTGTGCAAGACTGACCTCCTCAGTCCCCAGCACTGGGCTGAGGGATCCATAGAATTCACACAAGAACCCTTGGTCTGGATGATATTTTCCACATTTTGTAGACAGGGAAACTGAAACTATGAGAAGTTATGTTTCTTGTACAAAAGATCTCCCAGGTAAATATTAAAAGCAGTGTTTTAATTCATGACAGGTTGACTTCAAAAGCCATGGTGTTAAAAACAAATTGAGAGAACTGAAATTGATTTTCAAAAATACAACAATGAAGGTAATTTACTCTTTCCTGTTTTTTTTTTTTTTAAATGTTATTTCCCACCATACTGCTTTTAGACAAAGTAATTTGTGGCATGCCTGAGGCAGTTAGGGTTTGTACAATTGAAATGAAAAAAAAAAAATCTGTTGGTTTTTTTTTTTTTAAAGAAAAACCTTTTCTCTTTCCTTTCCTCCCTTCCTCCTTCCTTTCTTCCTTTCTTTCTTGCTTAAAAAGTTAGTCTACTATATTTTAGGAGTGGTCAACTAACCATTATAAGAAAACAACTTCCAAAAGGAGTTCGTATGGTGGCAAATGGTATGACTACGGATAAATAAATTCCAATGTACAAACTACCAAAAATGAGAACTGAAAAGGCTCCTTGTTCCCTGGCCCCACACAGAGCCCCAGAGAACTGCCACTGGAATCAATAGAGAGAGAATAGTGCAATGCCCGGCATTGGTCTGGTCATATCTGGTCCTGGCTTCCATCTTAAATTCTTTCAACTTTATAGCCCTCAATTCACCTTTTTCTTTTTTCTTTTTTTTAAAGATTTTATTTATTTATTTGAGAGAGAGAGAGCGAGAGGGAGCACAAGCAGGAGGGAGGGGCTGAGGGTGAAGCAGACTCCCCGCTGAGCAGGGAGCCCGATGCAGGGCTTGATCCCAGGACCCTGGGACCATGACCTGAGCCAAAGGCAGACCCAGGTGCCTCTCAATTCATCTTTTTCTAATACACGTGACAATATCATCTGCATTCATAAAATATCTTAATGGAAAAATGAAAATATAGTCATTTTAAGCTATTATATAAAGAAAAGTGCTACTCTTCGTTTATTTTTTTCTGCGACAGAAGCCTTTTTCAAAGATGTTAGATGATGGGTCATTCATGCATCTGACTTATGAAATTTGTTTCAAAAAACATTTGATTTAAAAAAGAATTACTGATAATGTATGGTGATTAACATAACATAATAAAAAAATAAAAATAAATAAAAAAGAATTACTGAAATCATTGCTAATGGAAAAGCATTGTCTGCCTGGCATTTCAGGCTTAGAAATGATATAATAGAAATCCTAAGAGAATGTTGGGTTTCTGGCCGAGGACATTTGGTCAACAATGTAAAAGCAACATGTGCTAGTGGAAACCATTTTGGTCAGTGAATTAGACGGGGCCCTTGTCCTTTACTTTGCTATTGAGTAGACGTGCGACCTCAGCTATGCCACTTCCCTTTCTAGTGCCTCTCATCTTTTGTGAGAGGCGTGACAGTAACACCATCTTCATATTTTATATTTGTGTTATCCTAAGAGGATCAAGGGCTCTCCCCAGAATCTGACAATTGTTCTATATTAGCTTCATGCAGTTTTTCTTGGTCATGTGTGTAATGCAATTTTATTAACTTTGTTTTATTTCTTTTCATCTGTTAAAATGCATTGACATTTTCTCTTCTATTCATTATTACCACTGAAATGTCCTACTCCCAGAGATAGCTGGACTTTCATGTCCATCCATCCATCCATCCATCCATCCATCCATCCATCCATCCACCCAACACACTTGTGTTGAATGCCAGTAGTGTGAAAAGATTGTGCCAATTGCCAGGCATTGCACTATTTCAATCATGTCCATGAGGGTGAAAGCCACATGGTTAAAACTGCTGACCGGCTTGTTGAAAGGAAAAGCTAACCCCAGGAGTGTTAGATAATAAGCCTGTGGGTCAGCCTGTTGCTTTTCCATTTCTCTTCTGATCCAATCCAGCTAACTGTACTTTAGAGGCTCTGACTGATGCTGAGAGATTTGAGTAGGCTCAAGTGGAAGCTTGAGGAGTTAGGTCTCCACTCTTCCCATCGGGTATCAGTGAGAACCTTTAGGGCTGCTGCAGAATAGGCTACAATATCATGAGCTGTTGAGTTGGAGGAGGAAAACTACATTCTACCAAGACAATTCCTTCCTACTCTATATCCTAAGGCAGAGATAAAGCCAAGATTGGGAGTCTGTTTATATTCTAGTATGATTGCATTTTTAAATTAAGAGAAACCTGAGGGTGGAAAAAAAATACCAAACAGGTTTCCTACAGATAAGAATACCCTATTGCATGACATTTCATAAAACTGTCTTCTTCTGTAGGTTTTCCAGTGACTTGTCTCCATTCAAGCTGGTACTATCTGGCTATTTCTCAAAATGTCTTACCTTGTCGCTGCTTTTCCACATAGTGGAAAATATTGAAGATCAGTGATACAACCAGAGCTAACCCCAAAAAGGCTACAATTATCCAGGCATAAAACTGGCATTCAGAGTTTCCTGGAAAAAAAAAAAAAACAGACATACCTGTAATATAATAGCTGCTTACCAATTTGTTTTGAATTGGGTATTCCCACAATTAAAACCATAGTATTTATTCATAATGAAAAACAAATCCTCTGCCAAGAAATTAATTACCATTGACAGACAAAGCCTCCTTACAGATTTCAAATGGGTATTGCTGGTAAGTCCCTGTATTCAGCATGGACAAACGGAAGCAATTTTCCCACGTTCTCCGTGTTGATGAAATGAAAGACATTTTTAGTGTAGCTGCTAAAATTTGACAACTAGTGACTTTGTCATAAAAACTTTGGTTCAAAGTCAAGAACATCCAAATTATACAGAATGATAATTTGCCATACTTTCCCCCTTTCTTTAATCTTCAGATATAGTCATATATACTTTCATTTATGGAAAACCACCTATCCCTTTCTATAAATCCCAATAGTGTAGGATACTCTATGTTGTGATAAAACAGTAATTCTGGCATCATAATAACCTCGTTTTGCCAAGACTGGCCACAAGGTATTTTTCTCATACTGCTTAGAGACCCATGAGTGGATATTGGAGAGCCAATTATGCTTTCCTTAGCCTTGTGAAGCGATTCTTTTTTTCATTCCTGAGCCATAGGGGGTTTTGTGGGATATTGCCTATCAGTTGCCCATGATTATTTATGGCAATCTTTACATGTATATGAGTGATTTCTAAGATAATTACCCTGATTTTATGTATTTAAATATATTATATTATATGTATATTTATATATAATGCATATATAAAATCAATATATTTATATATAAATATATATACATATATGATTTATATATAAAATCAATATACTTATATTTATTTTATATTATATTTATATATAAATATATTGATTTTATATATAATACATATATGATATGCATGCATGTATACATATAGTTTATACCATATATCATAAATATACTATATAAACATTACATATTATAATATATATTTATATATAACATATATAAATTATATTTATATATAACATATGTAAATTATACTTATGTATTATATTATATATTAATATGTATATAATACAGTATAGAATATAATAATATTAATATTATAATAAAGACAAGCAGAAATGCCATGTGACAGTAGCTGCAGCAGAGCTGATATTCCTTCCCGGTCTCAGCTCCTCGTATGACTGCCCCGAAGCAGACACCAGGCTTGGCCCTTTCACAGAAATCTAAGTAGCATGATGCTGGGTACAATAAACAGAACAGGCAAATTCTCAATAGGAGGGAAATGAGTCTAACTTCCCTATCCTGTCTTTAAACCAGCAAATAAAGAATCCTTAGCCCAAAATGTCTTTTGTGCTGCTCTCTTTTACTTATTTTCTATATCTCAAATTTGATGTTTGAATTGTTCATTGTTTGTTTGTTTGTTTGTTTTTGAGGACTTATTGACATCACAGTGTGGTTGTTGAATTGCCTTCAGTGGTCCTGTGTATTAGAGGAGGTCTGTTTTCCTTTCCTTCCTTCCTTCCTTCCTTCCTTCCTTCCTTCCTTCCTTCCTTCCTTCCTTCCTTCCTTCCTT
>NW_023270268.1:101088835-101145660 GCF_011800145.1 Mirounga leonina
CTTCCTTCCTTCCTTCCTTCCTTCCTTCCTTCCTTCCTTCCTTCCTTTCTTCCTTCCTTTCCTGGCATTTATTTTCAAATGAACATAGGCATATAGATAATTAAATATATAAAATCTATATGCATTTGTGATATAGATGTACATCTACATATATTACATATTGCTTATTTATATATACTTTGCTTTTGTTTGAACTAGTCTGTGGCTCTTTAAACACCAACAAATCTATCTACTAATGTCTGCTACCTCCTCCTTAATTTCATACCATGTTGTTTAGATGTTATTTAGATGTTACCATGAACTCCACAGAGAATAAGACCTTTTCTGCCTTCTGCGCTGCAGTGCCAGACATAATGCACATGATTTATAAAGATTTTTAAAGAATTAGTTAATAAATGGGAAAAGTTAACTGATAATCATAGTGAAATGTGTGGTTTTATTGTCTTTAAGGGAATTTTTATGTTTCATAAAGTATAAGAAAATTGAGAAGACTTGAATAGTCTTTAATTCCCCAATAGACCTACCAATTAATTTGGTTAAAAACACTAAGGTTTAGAAGGGCCTTATTTATTCATCATGAACATAATCCCATAAATATTTATGAGAATCCTACAACATAGTAATCATTAACTACTTAAAATATACCAGAAATTCTAGGTATTGAATGGTACTGCCTATATTCCTAGAATTGTTTCTTTGATTTTTATTGTTTATGAAAAAAAAAAAACAGAAGTGCCTGCTGAGTATGCATTTTAAAAATCCTAGCAATATCAAAAATCCTAGCAAATCCTAGAATAACATTTAAGATTCTCTATTAAAGCATAAATGAGGGGCGCCTGGGTGGCTCAGTTGGTTAAGCAACTGCCTTCGGCTCAGGTCATGATCCTGGAGTTCCGGGATCGAGTCCCGCATCGGGCTCCCTGCTCGGCAGGGAGTCTGCTTCTCCCTCTGACCCTCCTCCCTCTCATGCTCTCTGTCTCTCATTCTCTCTGTCTCAAATAAATAAATAAAATCTTTAAAAAAAAAAAAAAAGCATAAATGGGTCACTAATATTATACTAATTAGCCTTTTTTTAAAAAAACTTACCAGTGTGTCTAGGGGATTTTTACCATGTTATTACGTTATTTTTAGTGGTGCATAGAATTACATAGTATTGTGGTATATGGGTATGTGGTAAATGTGTATATGTGGTAAATAGGTATAATTCATCTACCCATTTCTCTAAGATGGACATTCTGATTTTTTAAAATGTTTTCTCTTACAAACAATAATGCAATGAACTTCATTGGGCAGGCATTTTGTGCATATGTGGACTTATCTGTAGAAAGAGGCTCCTGGGAATACAATTGCTGGATCAAAGGGAATTTTTAAGGGTTTCACTTGCCAGATGGGTCTCAGTTTCCCTCTCTGCTATCACAATACAAAGGTATTAATTTATGCTTTCCATTATCAAACTAATGGTTAAATCAATGACTTCTGTTATTAAAGACTTCTTTTCTCTTCTTGTATTTGTCACTTACAGAGCCACAGTCCAGATGCAGTTCTAGGTTCTTCCACATCTTAAGGCAATTTGAGGGCACATATTATATTATCTATCGAGATAGATCACAATTATCAATTCAGGATATTCAGTCTGTCAAGTAGACTCTAATCACTCAGCCTCTACAGTCACTGTATTTGGTGACAAATAAATGAACTTTAGTTGCCACACAGAGGCCAGACTTGTTGTATATATTATCCGTGTTCAATATTAAAAACAATCAGCAAACTCAGACAAGCAAAAACAGAAAGCTAAGAATCAACTGTAATCCTATGATCAAGAGACAATCACTGTGAACACCTTGGTTCATATACTTCCAGTTATTTTTCTCTGTGTAGAAATTGTTATGGACAAAGACATAAGATTCAATTATACTGACTATACTATTATCTACTTTTGCTCCAATAATTTGTAGTGTGTTTCTTTTCCTGTAAATAAAATATGCTTTCATTTCTTTTAGCTGCCCTATATTCCATTGAATGAATTTTCCATAATTTAAGCAATCCCTTATTGTTAGACATTTAAGTTGCTTGTGATTTTTAGTTATGTAAGCAATGTTGTGATGAATATCTGTAGCTAAAACTGTATATCCAACCTTAATTTTTTTTTCATGTAAAAATTCTCAATTTGCTAGATCAAAGGATACACACATCTTAAAGGATTTTGATATAACGATGGCTCAGGTTTTAAAACACAATATTAAGCAGACCCTTTTCAGGTCAGTCTGGCCTCTGTTCCTATTATTTCAATTGGCCCTGACTTTATGTTTATGGCTCTTTCGGTTCATCAACCACCATTCCTGGTAGCTACTATCTTTCCACACACTGTCTCATATAGTCCCCTCCTTTGTGGTTTTTGGAAAAAGTGGTTCCTTTGTCTTTTTTCTAGAGCCTGTGACATGGGTCCTTCAGGGGAAGGTGCTTGCTCCTATCTCTTCCTTAAGCATAGAGAACATCACACTTTTCTTTCCTTACCGTGAACAATTTCCACAAAATGTTAGTTTAAGTTTCCTATCTTTTAGGACTTATCTGCCATGCCTGCCCAATAATATGCCATGCTCCAATCATTCTGAAGCACTTAAGATTCTCAATAGATACCATACTTACTATTTAGTGTCCTTATGTCTCTGTATGTTTGCCCTTTTGCCTGAAATGCCTTCCCCCTTAGCCATTTGACAAATTCCTAGTCATCCTTCAAGACTACATTTTCTTTGAAGCATTCACTCTTTGCTGCCTGTCCCCCACCAAGTGATATCTTTTATATCTCTCTACATTTCAACAAATGTTGAGGTAATATTTATTGAGGTAATCATTTATGCATAACATCTCTCTCCACTTGACTATGAACTTCTTGAAGGACAAAAAGAAGGTCCTATTCATCTTGGTCCTCATTCCTCAATTTCCTCATTGTACCTATTTTTGTGGGGATTGAGATTCATAGAAGAGTGTTCCTCACTAATAAGATGCTCAATAAATATTAGCTAATATTATTCTTTTAAAAATATTTTTATTTGAGCATGGTTGACACACAATGTTACATTAGTTTCAGATGTACATTTCTATATGTTATGCTGTGGTCACCACAAGTATAGCTACCTTCTGTCCCCATACACTATTACAATACAATTGACTGTATTTTCTATGCTGTACCTTTTATTCCCATGACTTATTCAATATATAACTGAAAATTATTATTATTATTCTTATTCTTATCTTACAACTAGTAAGACTCCTATTTTTATTTCTGCAACCTATTTAGCACAAAGAAGTTTTTCACTAAATATGTGTCAAGTGACTAAATAGAAGACAAGTGGAGTAAAGATGGGTAATGTAATGACTAGGGCCAACAGAAAAGTTCTGATCAAGTCCGAGGTCTAAACACACCCACAATCTTGGAAAGACAAGTTGAAGATTCTATTACATTTGTCTCTAGTACTCTTGAGAAAGGACCTACCTTCCAGCAGCTAGGGAAGAGATCCTTGTGAGAAGGAGAGTAGCACATTAGGCCACTGTAGTCTTGATGTAAGTGCTCATTGACAACTTCCTAATTCTCTCTGTCCTGAGTCTGTATTTACCCAACAACCTACAGGTTATTTTATTTTTTTCCTCAGGAAACTTGATACAAGGAAGTTGGTACTAACAGCCAGTCATCTGATTAAATTTATGGGGTGTCCACCACTATAAATATAAAATTTTATTTTCTTGTTTAAAAATCAGTCTTTGGGGAGTGTGGTTAGGGTCAGTGAAATCTCTGGGAAGAGGAATTTAGAAAATACCACTAGCTGAGGTAAGCTGTATGAGCCAGATGCAACCCTAGGAAATCTACACCTGAGTAAAACTGGGATGTTAATGACAGAAGAGTCAGGGTGAGGAGAAATAATCTCCTCACAGAATGCACAATAACTTTCAAAGGGATGAAGTGGGATGTGCTGTCACTCTCTTCAACTTTTACCTTAAAGACCAATTTCTTTATTTTTACTTATTAAATACACCCACTCCTACTATGAGAAGAGAAAAATAAGGGTTTTCCTATAGGCTGATAACATGGTTATCATAAATTGAGTGGCCTTATGAACTAGTTGTTCTGTGTGGTTATTGTTAGAGAAAGAATGAACAAAGTGTAACTACTTAAAATTCAAATTATTGTTTTAGGCAAATATCCCCCATTATTTTTTTCAGCCTAGTAATTATATATATCATAATATAGTATAATATAGTATACCTTACCTAAGAACACATATCACAGCTAATTTTTTATAGAGTTGGCCAGAAAGTTGCTTTGTTTTCAATGAAGCATTTGATAGATGTATAAATGATTTACCTTTGGCCAAATTGGGTGGCTTGTAATCTTACATTAGAAGTAGTTGAATCTAATTTTTCCAAAGAAGACATCCAGATGGCTAACAGACACATGAAAAGATTTTCAACATCACTCATCATCAGAAAATACAAATCAAAACCAGAATGAGATACCACCTCACACCTGTCAGAATAGCTAAAATGAACAACGCAGGAAACAAGAGATGCTGGCAAGGCTGTGGAAAAAAGGAAACCATTGTACACTCTTGGTGGGAATGCAAATTGGTTTAGTCACTCTGGAAAATAGTATGGAGGTTCCTCAAAAAGTTAAAAATAGAGCTACCCTATGATCCAGCAATTGTACTACTAGGTATTTACCAAGAGGATACAAAAATACTAATTCGAAGGGTATATGTACTCCAATGTTTACAGCAGCATAATCAACAATAGCCAAATTATGGAAAGAGCCCAAATGTCCATCAACTGATGAATGGATAAAAAAGAGGTGATACACATGCACATACACACACTGGAATATTTCTCAGCCATCAAAAAGAATGAAATCTTGCCATTTGCAACGACATGATTAGAGCTAGATGGTATAATGCTAAGTGAACTAAGTCAGTCAGAGAAAGACAAATACCATATGATTTCACCCATATGTGGAATTTAAGAACATAGGGGGATTAAAGAGAGAGTCAAGCTATAGCGAATAAACTGAGGGTTGCTGGCGGGGAGGTGGGCAGGGGATGGGCTAAATGGGTGATGGGCATTAAGGAGGGAACTTGTGCTGAGCACTGGGTGTTGCATGTAAGTGAGGAATCACTAAATTCTACTCCTGAAACTAACATTACACTATACGTTAACTAACTGGAATTTAAATAAAAACTTGGAAAAAGAAAAAGAAAAAAGAACACTTACTTTAGAAAATTTGTCATTGGAAAAAAAAAGTAATAGTTAGGTCTAGAATTATTGCATCAAACCCTATGACATATACCCTGGGACCTTGATCGTTCACTCATGCACATGCTGAAAGGATGCAAAACTGATTTGGGAAGGAAATTTTCACCCTGCTATAGGTTCTCCCTGGATCTACCTCTGAATGGATGTAGAATGGGCTTTGATGGCTTTCTATTCTGAGACATATCCCAGTTATGTTCCTAAAATTGTTTAAGAGAATATCAAAGCTGTTTCCATTTCAGCTGACAACCTGCCTTAAAAAGACAACAGAATACTAAACTTCAGGTTACAGTCAGGAAATAAAAATTAAAACACTTTGTCGTTCTTTTTGTTTTCCATTTTGTACACTTTCTACCTATGTTATCTTGTTTTAAAAGAACCAGATGGATGAAACTTGCTATTTGAATTCATTAATTAAAAGGAGTCTATGGACTAGAACACAGTGTTTAATATATCACTTGGCATCTCTGGTAGAAGAAGCTGGGAATCTTCTCAAGAACAGGCATATTTTCACTCTTATGGTTCATGAGGCCATCTGTCTGCATTTATATATCATTTGATACACAATCTACCTTAAGCAAATCTCTGGGATTATATAATACTCATTTTTGTGACCTAATCATATCCCTTGCTCCTTATTTTCCTTTGTCTTGATCTATTTGGCTATCCTTTATACTGACTATATGCTTCTTTTTTTTTTTAAAGATTTTATTTATTTATTTGACAGAGAGAGACACAGTGAGACAGGGAACACAAGCAGGGGGAGTGGGAGAAGGAGAAGTAGGCTTCCCACGGAGCAGGGAGCCCGATGTGGGGCTCGATCCCAGGACCCTGGGATCATGACCTGAGCCGAAGGCAGACGCTTAACGACTGAGCCACCCAGGCGCCCCCTGACTATATGCTTCTATGTACTTCAAATACCTCTCTTTCTGGGGGAAGGGTAAGAAAGCAAATAAATAAATAAAAAAGAATAATAAATCTCTAGAACTTATCCTAGAGAGAATTAATGATTTACTTCATACTTAGTGGTTTTTTTTTCCTTCCTAGTTCTCATAGCATCTAGTATTTAGTATATATTCAATACATAGTTGTGCTTTGGGTAAATAAAATAGAGCACTGTATAAAAAGGCACACTTCAAGGCAAAACCCCTCATCTTATTTTTATAATTACACCAATTCTAGCTATAAAATATCCTATCATTTGCACAAAATTATATTTCAATTAGAAGTTTCCTTTTATCCTTTTTAATTAAAAGGAACATTGAAAAAGTTGTATCAGTCCATTAATTGGGGCAAGAAGATAATTTGCTCTCAACTACAAAGAAACAACCAAATCAATGTCATGAGCCTACATTTTACATAAAGGCCTTAAGGAAAGTCCTAGTAATTTTCATGAAATATGTTAGCAACAGTAAGGCAAGAACTTAGACCACACTGTACATTCTCCTAGGACTCGGTTTTGTCATTTACTGAAACAATAAATTTGTTTCACATAATCAACTGGAGGCCTTTGGAAACACAGGCCAAATTCTAAAGTGTGGGGTTGGTTTAGCATGGTCTCTGGTTTCCTCTGATTTCGAGAGTCTCCAAGTCCTATCTAACCTTCTTCTGTTTTCCAAGATTTTTTCCTTGTGTAATGTGATATGAGTTTTAAACAGGAAGATTTTCTTTTAGAAACTTTGTATTTCATGACATTCTTGATAGCTTCCATAATTTTTTAAAGATTTTATTTTTAATAATCTCTACACCCAACGTGGGGTTCAAAGTCACGACCCTGAGATCAAGAGTCGCGTGCTACACTGACTGAGCCACCCAGGCGCCCCAGCATTCATAATTTTTTGATTGCCAACAATAAATGCCCCAATTTTGAAAAACAAAAAAAACTTACACAGACGAGAAAAACAAAAAACGTACACATTTAGCTATTGAGTAGCTAAATGTTCGAGATTTTCAACTTGAATGACAGATCTATGTGAGTGTTCACAGGCACACACACATACTTTCACACCTCTCTTCACCCAGTTATTTCCCATATGCAGTATGAATATCTCCAGACCCATGTGGGTATCTATTCAGCATACATAATGCTTCTTATACTATTAGATGCACAAAGTGCTCAAAAGCTCTTGCTCAACAAATGAAATCTTTAGTATCATTATTTCATAATTGTAATTGCTTTCATTTAAAAAGCTTTTATCAAGTTAAAAAGAACTCCCACACAATTTGAATTTAGCTCTTCACACTGTTAAAAAGCCAAAGGCCTCAAGAAGTTATTAATGAAGCAATGACAGCTAGGAAAACCATGATTAAAGTTTCTATCTAGCTTTCTACTGCCAGGGGCTAATTGTGGTAGCTTTAATTATGAGACCTCTGACTCCTTTAATGCCAAAAGTACTTGGCAGGCACTGTATCTGGAATTCACATTTGCATGTGCTCTGGAGGGAAACCCAGCTAAGCAAATGTATCATTTTTCTGCTGGTAGGTTTGATTCATACAGAAGACTTCACTTAACTAACAATAGAAAAGCAATACATATAATGCCTTAATTGTGTTTCCTTCAGGGAGTCTGTAACTGAGACAATTGTATGAGTTTATAGTATATAGGATATGGATTTTCATGGTGGTTTCTCTTCCTTGGCTTGCAAATTCTGTCAGGGCAGTGACCATCTCCTTGTTGCACTCCATGAATATGTATATCTACTTTAGGCACCCCAGAAAGTTCAAAGAAAAAGTTCTGCTATAACAATCCCCATGGATCTCATGCATAAAAAGTTTTTCTTACTGTGATGACAGTTTGGTGTGGAACTAGGCATATTCTTGATGACTCTTTGTAGCGCGTGGTCAGTATCCACACAGCCCCCCATCCCACCACTATCCATCCCCATCAGCCCATCAATAAAAGGCATTAGAGTCATTGATAGAAGCACTGGAAGGGATTCTCAAATCTACTCCCAGGCTTTCGAGTAAATAAGATACTGATTTTAATGCAAAATTTGATATCTGTCAAACTTAAGTAAGGGTCTGTTATGAACAGAGGGTTATTTGAGAAATGGATGGTGTATGTTGGGGAAGGACGGAGATGGGGAGAGGGACAATAGCAACACGGGGCATTGGAATGTCTGCTTCAAAGTGCAGAGGAAGATGAGTGTAGGCACTTCCTAGTTGTGTGTCTTTTTGCATCCCACTGAACCTCACTAAGTCAGTTGTAAAGCTGGAGTTCAGATCCCCATCTGTGTGACATAGTACATCATAGTTGCTCTTAACCAACATTTAACTGAATTTGTTAAAGGGAACATACATGTGGAGGGAGGTGGGGGGAGATTTTAAGACAGCATTTTATAATTCCCCCAGTACTGGACTGCTTGTCACTTTTATAATTAAACTTTAATTGGGATTGGTCAATTTGAGAAATCCTTTTGGGATTGGAGTGCTGCCCAAATCCCTGCCATTGATGAGTCTTTCTTTATCTGTATTTACTACTCCATTTTATATATGTACTTATTGTTTTCCATTGGAGAAGCACCTTGGCGAGATCCTCTGAAGATGTCATGGGTGTGTTCCCGGGAAATCTTCATCCAACAAAATTTTAACTACTATGTTTCTTTATTGTTTTAAGAAGGCCTGTTAATTTTTGTCTCTCCTCTTTCTAGTTCTGTAATACTGAGAGAATTAAATGAAATTCAAAATGCCTGGAAATGTGACCAATAATGATGTTGACAATCTTTCCCGGATTGACTTTCCTTAAAATCACTGCACGCATTACCTAAATTAAATGATGAAACACATTGTCTTTGACCCATCTTTAATTTAAAGAACACGTAAGTTTAAAAGATGATTCATAAATTAGTCCTACCTCATCTCTAAAGGAAAGACTCATTGTTCTCGGAAAGGCGATTGAGGCTCAAGGGAGGAGAAAACCAAGTAAAGACAATGAACATCCGTTTTTTGAAAAACAGCAATGTGTAACTAAGTTACAGATCACTCAGTAAACTAAATGAATGGTAGCCCACAGGAGTTGTTCTCACCAGTTCATTCTGCTAATATTGATTGTATGTGCATGTAGAAACATGGTAGGAATTATGATATTGGCCCATTTATTGATGCAGTGAGCGCAAGGCATTTAGGCAGGAGAAACGCAAGGAGATTTGGTTTCTTATGTTCCTTTACGTAACTAGGAATAATTTCAATTTTTCACACTAATTTTCTTTTTAACTTCACTTTATCTGAATGTAAAAAATACTATTGTCTGACTCTTCTCTCACATTAAGTTTTTTTCCCCTCCTTTTAAGATCTATGAGTCTTTAACAGCAAATACTTGATATTTTTATCTCTTCTGTGACATTGTGGAAGGTCTCAACTGTCAATGGAGGGACTCCTGTATTACCTCTAAAGGGAACATCTAAACTACAAAATGATATGGAAGAAATTTTATCATATCCCTCGTAAAATTAGAATTAATGAATCCTGGAAATAGTTGAATGTCATATTCACTGCCTTTGGCCTTCCCACCCTTCCTGAATTCCCCAACGTCATCAGCTGATGGCAACTGTTCATAATACTGCCTTGTCTATTTTTTGCAGGGCACTAGCGAAACTGGAACAGTTGTTTTTGTTCTTTGCTAATCTATGAACCTGGAAAAAATAAAGATAGGTGTGCAAATCATATGTCAGGCTTACGCTCCCGTGTGATTAATCTAATCAATTGATTTTAAAATTCAGCAAACAAAATACTGGGAAGCAAACTCACAGAAATCATATATAATATCTTTACCCTATCAATGGCTCATACAAATTGATATTAAAAGTACTATAAGTGCAATAATTAAGCAAAAGACATATTCAGGCACACTGTATGATGATAAACAGTTTAAAAACACATGTAAAAATGTTCAGCTTCATTATAATCAAAGTATGCATTATCAACAATGGGTTAGCATACTGTACTTTTATTAGTAAAGATTTTTTTAGGTGATACTGGCCTGTTCAGGAGAAACACGCTAGGATGAGAGTGGATTGGCATCACTCTTGGAAAAGCAACTTGATAATAATGAGACTTACAGTGTTCATTACCTCTTACTCAGTAATGCCAATTCTAGAAATTTTTCCTAAGAAAATAACCCTTAATATAGGAAAATTATAGAGATGTTCATCTTTCTGTCATTTGAAATGTAATATAACTGGATACAACATAAATGTCCAACAATAAAGAAATAGCTAAGGAAACTATAATTAACCCAATGGATGTCATTGTCTACATTCATCTAAAATGATTAGGCAGAAATTAGCATAAAAAGGGAAATACTTGTTTTCTAATGTTAGCAAAAAATCTGGATATATGATTTTATGTTCATTATTTTTTCAGGTATGAAAAACAAACCATGTAGAATACATTGAAATAGAAGTAGGAAGGAAATACAACACAATATCTTGTGGGTTTTTTTTAGATGATGGGAACTATGTAATTTTTTTCTTTTTTATATATATTTCAGTCCTCCTGCTTTGTAGAACATGTGTCTTTTACAACAAAAAGATGTTTATTGAAGACATAAAAAGTACATAAGACATTAAAAAGGTATGAACCATCTACGTGGAACAGACACTCGGCTAATTGATGGGGATTCAAGCCTTGTGATCCATGCCACGGAGATCAAATTTTCACTGGCCTTTGCAGAATGTCATCTCTCTGATATCGACAATTGGATTAATTTCTGGGAAGATAAGACATTTCCTAAACTCAAAGGAATTAGAATGTAGTTACTACTAACCTGCTTTGTAACTATATAACTAGACTAAAGAGGAATATGCAGGATCAACAAAAGTTTCTTTAAAAATAACAGATACTGTAAATGGCATAATTATCAGCAAACAGTGAATAGCTACAACTAGCTTTATCTTATGAAACTTCCCTTATTTTTCTTTTAAGAGAAAATAATCAACTTATATTCATTAAAATATTTCCATGTATGTTCTAAATTATACTAAAGGTTATCTCACATTTAAAAAATAATGTGTAAACTAATTTATTTCCCAAATTTTAAGTGTTTTTTTGGTTGGAGATGTGGAAATTATTTAGTGAATTTTTAGGCATAGGAATAGAAAAAAAGAATTAAAAATGCCACTTACCTGACATGCTTCCCTTGTCAGAGAAATCTTTCTGTAGCCATGAGGCAAATGTGTGGATTAAAAATGCCCCCAGAAACTTTTTTTTTTAAGTTGTTCTGGTATTTTAGAAGCAGTGTGCTAGTAAAACGTGTCTTTAACTGTACCTCAGTTTTCTCTCTTCTGTGTCTTAAAATCTTTTGTGTGTACTTTGTTCAGTTACAAACAGGAAATGTGGTGATGGAGGCTTCTAGAGGTTTGATCTGAAACCAGTACGCTCTTAAGTTTTTGTGTTATGTGAGAAGAAAAATCCCACAAGCCTCTGTATTCTGGTATTTGGGTTTTTATCAATACCTTATTCTAAGTTAAAAATGACAACAAAAGCAAAGTATGAATTAGTCCGGGAGGGATCTCCCACCCCTCTGGAGAGAATCCAGGGGTCGCCTCACAAGTGAGTTCACATGGAAACAAACTAAAATATATCAAACTGGGGAGGAAACAGTGAGAAGCCCCCAGGTCTGCTCAGCTGTTGGTTGTGTTTTCTTTGAGGCACAATGAAGGAAAGGAGACTGATGCGTTTTGAACATTGCTATGTTATCAGGTGCCTTCTTTACCTGGTCCCACTGGGAGACTGGGTGCCTGCCTTCTTTCCCGGCCACTCTCACTCCAGCCAATAGGAGTCCATCTGCCCAATCTAGGGCCACTTGGCAATGAGCTCCAGCTCACAATGCACACCCCACTGTCTCAGGAATCAGAGGCTCCTAAATGTGAGTGTGCCTAAGTATGTTCTGTGGCACTGGTTTAACATGCATATTCCTGAGTCTTACTGAATCTGAACATTTGGAGCAGAGTCCAGGAATCTGCCTTTTTCACAAGTGCCCCCTGGTTATTTTAAAATATATGTGTTCTCAATAACGCTCTGAAAAACTCATGTATATGTCAATGGTAAAGTTTATTTTTAGCATTAGTCGGATAAAGATGATCTGGGCGGTATCTGTGTATATGGTTTGTATGTGTTTGTGTGTACGTACATCTGCTACATATTGTGTGTCTGTGGGTATTTGATTATGGATTCTACCAGTTTTCTTTAGTTATAGAAAAATGACAAACCTGAATCCAGTTTACTGCAAAAGAGGATGCACATAAACTTTAAGAATTTAAACTCTAAGGAAAACTTAAAAATGAGACTTTTGATGCACAGGCTCAGAATAAAAATATTAAAGGGATAGCAGGATATCTTACTCTTGCTGATTTCTCTAAGATTCTTGGGGCAGGGAGAGTACTGATCTTATCCATCATGAAAACCCCAGCATCTACAATAATGTCTGGCACGCTGTAGGTCTCAATAAATATTCTCACAATGATTGAATAAATAAAAGAATGTTAATCTTCTGCTTTCTCCTTGCTCCGTTATATAAAACAACTTCTTAGTACTCAAAATACAGTGCTTCTTTATTCTTTGAATGAAGTTGACTAAACAGTAACAGATTTTTCCACTTCAATCGCTTTCCTCCCAAATATTTCTTGTGAATCATTGAATCAGAATCTGTAAAATGGAAAGAGACCATGGCTTCCCTAATCCTCTAAAAAAGCATTTTCAAAATACATTTCATAAAACACCAGGCCTTAAAGGAAAATTTGGGGATAAATGCTCCTTCAACAGATACACTTGGAAAAACTATTATTTTCACCTTCGTGGATGCATATGAGTATATTAAAAGCTTAGGTAAGTCCTACAAAAAGTACACCCGAATAGCCACTTTAACAGAGTTTTTTCTAAACCTATTTGGCCAGAGAACTTTTTGTTCAGCACCATCCATTAGCAGGGTAACAGGTTGGATGAAACAGGCCTGGATGCCCACAGACCAAGAGCTCAAGGGAATAGAAGTCTCAGGTTCACGTAGGGACCAGAGAACAACAAAGAATTAGAAGGGTCCATCCAACAATTAGGTAGGACACAGGAATGGAGATCTAGTCAGGAGGAGAGGGCCCAGCTGTGGGACAGTTGTGAGGGGTTGAGCTTTGGACCTAAAAGATGTCCTGGCAAGGAAAATAGAAGCCCCAGGCTCAAAAGGAAACCACATAGATTGCCTAAGCGGGAGCATGGGACCTTGAAACATGGGCAGAGTAGACACCCGTTTATATCAGCAGGGGCCTACAGAGGACATGGGAGAGAGAAGTGGTCTCAGGACTGGAGATTTATGTGCAGGCATCTCCTGTTCAAGCAAGACTAGTGCAGAGGATGGGGAAAGAAGGAACAGGGATACCCTGGTTGATCCATAGAACACAAATCCAGAAACAAGGGTGTTCAGTGGTTGGCTTTGGTTATGGAGAAGGTCAGCTTTAGCGAGAATAATTCAGGTGAAAAGGCAGGAATCCTGTGCTTATCCCCGGAGGTGTATGTCTCAGGACAGCCCAACAGCGACATAGTCTCAAACCAAATGAACCAGTTGCGCCAGCACCCAAAGCTACCCGAGGGCTTCCCTGGCTCAAGTCTGTGTGACATGTACCACAGTCTGCAGAAATCTGGGGAAGGCAAGAACAGAGGAGACAGGAAGGGACTGAGAAAGGGTATATCCCAGGCCTTCGGGTCAGTAAGGCAGGCTGTGGTACATGCTGAGTGATTACTTAATGGCCTCACCCAGTTAATGAACACAATGCTTGACTGGCATTTCTAAAGTGGTAAAACTTTGGCTGATAGATCTGAACCACTTCGCAATTTCTAATTATTAGAATACTTTCTAAAAGTGATCTGCATGACAATATTCCCCATTCTGTAGATTTATAAAATCAGGAGATAGAGTAAGATTGTCCAAGGTCCCACAGAAAGTCTGTACCTTTGTATTAGATAGCTCCACAAATGTTTGAAATTTGCCAGGGGAGAAAAAAGATAGCTTTTCACTGAATATAGGTGGAGCACATGGAGACATTATCAGAATCTAAAAGAGCCTATGGATTTATGTTTGTTATGGAATACACTAGTGAGTGCAATTGGAGATTTGAATGATGGCTTCATGAGTCATGTTCAAATACTAAATAAACATGAACCTTCTGTAGTACTTTTTAATGAGTTGAGTTATCGAAATGAAGTTTAGCAGATAGCTGGACTAAGCAGATCTGTCCTGACAAGCTTGAGGCAGTTAAAAATATAAGAAATTTTGGGGGAAGGTATGTGGTCCTGATGGGCACCTGTCAAGAAATGAGAACTTTAAGGCCATCCAAATTGCGGTTTTGTTGCCAAAAGAAAATGAAAAATATATCAAAATGGCAGCTGACATTCGGAGCTTCCACACTCAGAAAAATGGGTCATAGTTTATAGAAAGAAGCCCAATTTTCAAGTCTCTTTTTTGAGACTTGATGGTCATCTACTATTTTTATTTTAATCCTTATCACCATAGTATATTTATTTATATCTGTATATATCACACAAATATATATACTACACACACACACACACACACATATATGAATATGTATTTTAAGGGGTTCAAGGGGTTTCACACCCTTAACATTAGTTACTAACAGGGGACTATCTGGAACTTTGGCTTTACACTTTATAAATTTGTCCATTGTTTAAATTATTTCCAATAATATGCACTAAATAAAATAGTTGGAATAAAAGATGCCTCCTTATTTTTTTTAAAGATTGTATTTATTTATTCCAGAGAGAGAGAGAGAATGGGGGGAGGAGCAGACTCCACACTGAGTGTGGAGCCTGATGCGGGGCTTGATCTCATGACCCTGAGATCATGACCTGAGCCGAAACCAAGAGTCGGACACTTAACTGACTGAGTCACCCAGGGGCCCAAGATGTCTCCTTATTATTATTATTTTTTTTTTTGAAGATTTTATTTATTTGACAGAGAGAGACACAGCAAGAGAGGGAACACAAGCAGGGGGCGTGGGAGAGGGAGAAGCAGGCTTCCCGCGGAGCAGGGAGCCCGATGCAGGGCAAGATCCCAGGACCCTGGGATCATGACCTGAGCCAAAGGCAGACGCTTAACGACTGAGCCACCCAGGCGCCCTGATGTCTCCTTATTTTAAAGGATCTTTGGAGTACCTTTGTTTTATAGAAACAGAACTTCTCTCTGTGTGTGATTTTTTTTTATTCCGGTAAATCATTCTTTAGTAAGACTGAAGCTGGTATGCAAACAACTTTATGAAAGACAGGAGGGGAGGGACACTGTGCTTCCAATTATGTGGTTTTAAAATATGAAATTATTCAAAAGTAATTACCGTGTTACATCTGATTAGACTATATTGATGATTCATATTTTCATTAAGTTTACTCTGTAAGTTCCTCCAGAAGACATAATTATTCATGTAGAAAAGAAAAAACAAGTTAAAAGTAATAGAACAATGCATGGATTTGGCATAAGATTCTCAGCCCTTTTTATTATACTTATTGTAACTTTATAGGACCAGAATCCTTGGACAATCAAATACTAAAATAAAAGAGTAGGTAAAATTCAGAAACAAGGGAGAGTAATGGCTAATAGTAGATACAGTCCTTCCTACATGTGAAAGGCTTAAGTAGTCAAATTTTCTTTTCTTTTTTTTTTTTTTTAAAGATTTTATTTATTTATTTGACAGAGACAGAGACAGCGAGAGCAGGAACACAAGCAGGGGGAGTGGGAGAGGGAGAAGCAGGCTTCCCGCAGAGCGGGGAGCCCGATGCGGGGCTCGATCCCAGGACCCTGGGATCATGACCTGAGCCGAAGGCAGGCGCTTAACGACTGAGCCACCCAGGCGCCCAAGTAGTCAAATTTTCTAGGAGAAAACAATTTGCCTCCTAATTTCTACATAATGTCCCAGAGAGAGTGCTATTGATAAAGTCAAAGCACCGTGAAAAATTTTGTTATTTGAAACACAACTGGCTCAAAGTAAATCCAGTTTATTTACCATAGAACTTCTTGTAGCTTTAGTAAGCTAATATACAATTTCTCTTTTCAAGAGGAGATATATTCCGTATTCCCAAAAATTATTTCACAAGGGAAACATTCTCTTATTTTATTATTTTATTATTTTTTCAAAGCCTTTTGCAGGACTACCACTCTGATGACAAAACACTGGATCAAGCTACTTTTCTTCCTGTGGAACTGGCTCTTCTGACCTCCTCCCACATTCGGGGCCTGGCTTACCTGAGGGACACCACAGATACTATCAACTTTACCACCTACATATGGATTCCCATCTCTAGAAGTGTTTTGCCTGAGATTATAAAGGGATGAGCCCTTAAAATTCAGATGTCTCAGGACAGATAACACAACAGCATTCTCAGAATGGCCTTCCCAGTGAGACTAGTTCTAGTGGATTTTCCATCAAATAAGACATATGGTAGACTAAGTTTTGATCAGAAGAAGAGATTTAGGACTAGGATATTTCTAGAAAGTAAGCTCTAGTTGGAGGGCCCTAGGGACTAGAAACATAGACTGGGAGCAGGGACACCAAGAGGGGATGCACCAGTTGGGGTCCTGGCTGGAAACAGATGCAACAGTCAAAAGGGTTAGTTGAATGAGTTTAAAGAAGGGACTGTTTGCAGAGGTGCAGCCTGGGCTAATGGGAAGAACAAGGGATGGTGAAGCCCTTCCAGGTTAACCACAGAGGGAGCCATGACAACTCCTAGGCTTGAAGGTATTAGAGGAATGTCCGCCACTGGAACCTGGTGAGATAAATAGCTGTGAGAAAGGGTTGCCTGACGAGAACTCTGGCTTTCAGTTAAAAACAAAACAAAACAAAAAACACAGCCATTACCAGTTGTGACCAGGCAAGAAGGGAGTTATGGGAAAACATGCCAGTTTTGTTCTCCTCTGCCCTCCAACCTCTTACCCATTTTCCTCATTAGTCACACCCAACAAAGTCAGAGGGAAACCATGATGCTATCCATGGAAGTCAGCCTCCCATGGGTCAAAGAGGGGTGGAGAACGGAGAATGGATCTGAGTGATAAATATGCGAATAAGCGGTGCTGAGAATGAACTTAATTTTAGATAGGTACTCTCTGTCCTGCCAGACATGGACTTTATAATTTTATAAGTCGACTTATTCCCCAGAGCACAGAAGGGTAAGTAAGAACAGTTAATTTTTAGATTTTTAACTATACTCATCAGGGCAATTTTGTTGACCCTAAAATAACACTTGAGATATCCTAAATAATATCAAGTTGGTTCTTCCGTAGTAAAACAAAACTAAAGATAAAATTCAAGGATAAAAGCAAGTATAAAGGGGGAAAATGCCTAAAACCACCATCTGAAAATTAAAATTAAAAAAGATTAAAAAAAAAAAAAAGAATAGTTTCAGAGATCTGGAGGACAATTTCAAGAATTTCAGCATCTATTTATTGGGACTCATAAAAGGAGAGGGAAAAAAGGGGCAGAAAATTATTTTAAAATATAATGGCTGAGGGGCACCTGGGGTGGCTCAGTTGGTTGAGCGACCGGCTCTTGATTTTGGCTCAAGTCATGATCTCAGGGTCATGAGATTGAGCCCCAGGTCCGGCTCCATGCTGGGCATGAAGCTTGCTTAAGATTCCCTCTTTCTCCCTCTGCCCCTCCTTCTCTAAAATAAATAAATAAACCTTTAAATACATATATATATATATATATGTAATGACTGAAAACTTCCCCCTTTTGATGAAAAACATTTATTTCCAGACTCAAGAAACTCAGTGAACACCAAGTAAATACACACATTAAAGAAAATGCAACTAGACATATTATATTCAAATCCCTGAAAGCCAAAGAAAAGAGAAGATCCTGAAAGCAGCAAAAGAAAAACGACTCATTGTATAGAAGGGAACAACAATGTGGTTAATAGTTAGCTTCTCATAAGAAACAGTGGAGGCCACAAGAAAGAGGGATGACATATTTAAAGTGCTGAAAGAAAAAAAGGCAACCAAGAATTCTCTAGCCTAGTGAAATTATTCTTAAAAAAAAAAGCGAAATAAAGACATTCCCAGATAAACACAAGTGGATAGAATTAACTGCTGGCAGACCCTACTTAACAGGGAAAAACTAGGGCAGTCTTTAAAGCCAAAGGAAATGACACCAGGCAGTAACTCAGATCTGCAGGAAGGAATGGAGGTCACCAGAAATACGTGGGCAAATGAAGACTATGGGTGTGCATGTATGATCTTTTTCTTTTCCTTCCTTAATTTCTTTAATGTCACAAGATTGTTTAAAACCATAATTCTAACATGGTATTATTAGGTTTATAATAGGCATGAAGGCTTTATGCATATGACAGTAACACAAAGGAATGGGCAGGGATGAAACGGAGCTGTGCTGGTATGCTGTATTTTACTGAAATCAAGTCTGTGTTAGCTTTAAGTGAATTGTGAGAGTTGGAGATGAATATTTTAACCCCTAGAAGCAACTAACAGCAAAAAAAAAAAAAAAATCTCAAACAATTCATCTAAAGTATTAGGGAATTAAAATTATATCCAAAAAGTTTTGTTTAATACAAAAGACTGTGGAAGAATAGGGGAACAGAAAATAAATGAGAGATATAGAAAACAAATAGCAAAATGGCAGATATAAATCAACTATGTCAATAATTACATTAAATGTGAATGAGCTGAGCACTCTACTAAAAAGGCAGAGGTGGAATGGATTAAAAAAACAAAAACTAGAAGCAAGATCTTACTTTCTGTCTACAAAAGAAATACTTAACATTCAAAGATACTAATAAGTGAAAAAATGACTGCCTACAGTCATCATAACAGTGCCTATATGTACATGAGACGAAATAGACCTCAATACAAAGACTATTACTAGAGATGGTTTTGTTCATAACATTTCATAGTGATAAATGGGTTCAACACATCAGAAAGATATACTAAGTATATACGTTAATAACAACAAAGTCCGAAAACGAAGCAAAACCTGACAGAATTAAGGAGAAATAGAAAATACAACAGCCACAGTTGGAGATTTAGCTACTCTTACCTCAGTAATTAATAAAAGCAGAGAGAAAATGAATAAGGATATAGAAGCGTTGAACAACACTATTCACCAAAAGGATCTAATTGACATTTAAAGAACACTCTCCACGTGGCAACAGCCAAATACATATTTTCAAGCACACACAGAACACTCTTCAGGATAGACTATATGCTATTCCATAAAGCAAGTCTTAAAAAAATTAAAAGGACTGAAATAATACAAACAACTTTTTATCATAACAGAATTAAATTGGAAATATAAAGTAGAAAGGTATTTGAAGATCCCCAAATATTTGGAAAATAAACCACAGACTTCCAAAAAAACTGATGGTTAAAGAAGAACTCATAAGGGAAATTGTACAATACTTTAAACAGAATAAAAATAAAAATACAAGTATCAAAATGTATGAGATGTGGCTAAAGCAATGCTTAGGAGGAAATATAGGTCATAAAATGCTTACACAGTTAAAGATGAAAAATCTAAATCAAAACTTATCTTCTACCTTGACAAGCAAGAAGGAAATCAAACTCAAAGTAGAAAGAAGGAAATAATAAAGACCAGAGCAGAAACCAATGGAATAGGAACAGGAAAACATGAGAAAATGTCAGTGGAACCCCAAGCTGGTTCTTTGGAAAGATCCATAAAAATGATATATACACACCTTACAGGAATTACAAGAACTATAAGGAAATATAAACAACTTTACCTGCCTATAAATTTAACACTTAGAAGAAATGGATAAATTCCTAGAATGATACAAATTACCAAAACTGACTTGAGAAGTAATGGAAAATCTGAAGAGACCTCTGCGAAGTAAATAAGGCAAATTAGTGATTAAAAACAAGAGAGGAGGGAAATTGCAGTGGAGAGTTTACTTTGTAAAATTCTGTATGTTATTTGAAGATTTACAATGAGAATATAGTCCCCAATTGTTTGTGTGGTAATGAAAATGTCTGTTTCTGCTGGCTATAGTTGTTGTACATTTCAGCTTAGCACACATTAGGCTTGACCCAGCACCAAATTTATTTCGTTTTAAAAAAGCAAACAGGATACAATGCAGCACACAGAACAGCAGAGCCACGGTCTTGTACCTCCCAGGCATGGCTTGCAACGTTCCCGCCACGCTGCTTAGAGAACACGCATGGTCATAAGAAACGAAGCTGAAAATGTGCGCACTGCCACAGCTCAGGGGATCGTTAGCTCTGGAATCCTTTATAAGCTTTTATTCCTGGTAAGTCACCCTGCTCTCTCAGGCGGGTGCAACTAGCCCCAGTTCTCTGGGACAGCTCTGCCGCATAAATACCAATGATTCATTACTTGGTCCCAACAAGGAGGGGTGATTGGGTCCTGTACCTAGTCCTTGGCCAGATTCTTTTTTAATACAGATCTGCTCTAGTTAAATTCCTAAAAATTACTTCAGTTAATATTTCTTTTTTTTTTTTAAGATTTTATTTATTTATTTGACAGAGAGAGACACAGCGAGAGAGCGAACACAAGCAGGGGGAGTGGGAGAGGGCTTCCCGCAGAGCAGAGAGCCCGATGCGGGGCTCCATCCCAGAACCCTGGGATCATGACCTGAGCCGAAGGCAGACGCTTAACGACTGAGCCACCCAGGCACCCCACTTCAGTTAATATTTCAAGGAGGATTGAACATGGGTCAGATCATCAGATTTTCCTTGAGACTGAAGGAAATGTCAAAGAAACAGCTGTTAACTACTTTTTTTAATGAATTGTTTTTCATTAAATTTAAATTCAATTAATTAACATAGTGTATTATTAGTTTCAGCGGTAGACGTCAGTGATTCATCAGTCTTATATAATACCCAGTGCTCATTACATCAGTGCCCTCCTTAATGTCCATCACACAATTAGGTTAACTCCTTTTAAAAGTCTGGACAGATATCACTCAAAGATTAATTACAGATATGTGATAAGATTACAGGTGATTTCTTTTCTTTTTTACTTATATTTTTACTTGTTTTTGTAATTTTACAGTGAGCAGTAGTTCATTTTATATTCTGAAAAGTAAAGCTATTTCCAAAAATGCATTTTTTATAAACAAAATCACATGTCTGTTCAATTGGGGAAATGAACAGTCGGTGCAGATGGCAAATATTTTCATATTTGCCATTCATCGCCAAAATGACACAGAATTTCATTGGCACATGGTCGTCTTACAAATTACATTTTCACTTTAATAACTCTGATTTTTAAAATTACTTCTTTAAAAAATTTCATATAAGCATTAAAACTAAAATAGAGAACATTTTGAATACATTTAATTTCCCCTTTTATTTTTGCAGCAGGTTGGGCTCTGCAGTTAGGAGACTCGGAGACTGTCATGGGCAGGCAGGAGGTTTACTAGTGGTGCACTTGGTATTGGGCGCACCCATGGAAAATAGGCCAGGAAAGCAGGATCGGGCGCCCGGAGGGGAGAGTTAAGCTGCAATGCAGTCTCCGCCCAAGCTTCAACCGACCACCAGCTCCGAAGAGGAGATGGCCTTCCTGTGCTGTTGAGTATGGGAAGAACAGTGGGAGATAGAGGGAAAGGGGGGGGGGGGCGTGAAGGGCAAGAGGAGCGGGTAGAGCCTCTGCAGACTCGTGTTGATGAAGATGGCCCCGAGAAGGAGGTGAGTCCTTGGGGAGGTGACTCTCTTCCGTTGGGGTGATACCTGAAGGGAGCTGATAGCTTGAGGCCTGTCTTCCTTGGACAACCCTCCTAGCAGCAGGGCGATCAGCGCTTTATTCCTGAGGGGTGATCTGGGCCCTATATTACAGTGTGCGTTACAATTTGAAAACGACAAATGACTTACATGAAGTGTGTCTTGTAACCCAGTCTGTAGAACAGACAGTTGCCCAGACGAGATTCAGCTTCTCCTTGTGGTCTACTTTGTTTGAAGCAACAATGGGCCAAGGCCGGGGGAAATGACACGAGTGTCTAAACCAATTCTAAGAATCAAGATCTCTGCTTTCCTAGAGCTTCCACCTGCTTGCCCACCCTCTGCCGCAGGTAGATGTGGTCAAATAACCTGACGATAATAAGATAATGAGATTCAAGGAAATGTCCGCTACAGGAATTCTGAAAAATATTTTCCTTGTTAAAAGGAAAGAATGAAGCTGATGTCCCCTTATGACCTCTCAATTCCCTCTTCCTTTTCTCAAACACCCCTGTGGTACTTGTAGCTGTTGAAGGAATCTTGCAACTGAGAGGAAAAGGTCAAGAGAATTTTTATGAGTTTGTTCTGACATTTATGAACCACTGAATAAAACACAAACCTACCTCTGGGTTTCTTGCTCTTTAATGAAATAACCCCTAATTGTTTAAGTAGCTAAAATTGGATAGTCTGTCACTGGTAGTGAAGCATAATCTAAAATGAGTTGAGCTGTAAGATGGGACCACGACCCTATTGAAAATATAGAATTGATATATCTAATGTATGTGTGTGTTTACCAAACTGTGGTGTATTTTCATTAAGTTTGGAAACACCAAGGACAGTAATTTCCTTCTGGGGTTGCATACTGCATATTAGCGTGAATGATATTATTAGTGTTAAACTGTTCTGCCATAAATCTGTTTTTTTTAAATTTTATTATGTTATGTTAATCACCATACATTGCATCATTAGTTTTTGATGTAGTGTTCCATGATTCATTGTTTGCATATAACACCCAGTGCTCCATTCAGTACGTGCCCTCTTTAATACCCATCACCAGGCTAACCCATCCCCCCCACCCCCTCCCCTCTAGAACCCTCAGTTTGTTTCTCAGAGTCCATAGTCTCTCATGGTTCGTCTCCCTCACTGATTTCCCCTTCATTTCTCCCTCCCTACTATCTTCTTTTTTTTTAAACATATAATCCATAAATCTATTTCAAAGTTTATCCTTCTTACCCATATTTGACCCAAAAATACCTATTAAAATCCCTTCACCTACTTCTGTGGGATGGGTTAGGAAACAGGTCGTACGTGTTCTGACCCATAGTTCACTACCCTGTTCCCTATTTCTTGATTATTTTCTGCAGCAGTATTCCTAGGAGCATCCAGTTCAAGTTGAATTAAGCAAAAGCAGTCAAACATGGTGACATTTTTTTCCTTATGCCTATGACTGGATTACTCAAAACAAACTAGCTGTGAAATATTGACATGTCTGTGTTTTAGGATGTGGTCAACGCTTAGCAGAGAAACACGTGTAGCAGCACATTTGCAGGTCACAACCAACCTGCAAACTTTGTTTGCTGGTCACAACTAACATCCTGTGTCTCTACGCTAATTATTTTTGTCTCGCCTGCCATCAGCCCCCTTTCACTCCTGGGTAGGCTTGCTTAATGCAGAAACAGACCTAATGTGGAGACACCCCGTTTGCTATGCTGAAGAAGGAGGGCGTCCTTTGTTTTGACACAGGAAGTAAGGGTTGTGACCACTTCAACAAATGTCCTGAGTTGCACTTGCTGGGTATAGTTTCTCACCCCAGCCCCTATAGAAAGGGCTGTGGGACACTCCCCCGAAAAGTCATTCTCGCATGAATGACTGGGAACTGGCCTTGATTCTCTTCAACCTGCTTCAAAATGGTCCATCTTGTAGTTATTCAGTCAGTCTTCTTCTGAAGGATGACCTAATGTCTCACAGACATGTCAAACTAAAATTTTCTGTACTCTTTTTTTTTTTTTAAGTTTTATTTAATTACTTGACAGAGAGATAGTGAGAGCAGGAACACAAGCAGGGGGAGTGGGAGATGGAGAAGCAGGCTTCCCACTGAGCAGGGAGCCCGATGCGGGGCTCGATCCCAGGATCCTGGGATCATGACCTGAGCCGAAGGCAGATGCTTAATGACCGAGCCCCCCAGGCGCCCCTCAAACTAAAATTTTCTGAAACTGAACTTTTGATTCCTTCTCCATCTGCCACATTTTGATAAAAGCACTATCATCACCCAGAAACCTAGAATTCCTCCTTGCTGCCTTGGCATGCCCCCACCCGCCTCACATCCAATCCATTTTCATGTCCTGACTTGAGAAGACGTAGTCATTCATTCACACCATCTTTCTGCTGCCCTCTGTGGGCCAAGCATCATGATCTCTTGCCTCGACCACTGCCTTCCTACTTCTACCCTGATGACATTTTTGATCTATTGCCCACCCATCATCCAGAATAATATTTTAAAAACTGAATTAGACCAAGTCCCTCCCTTGCTTCGTGGGAGCTCTCAATGACATTCTATTGCACTAAGAATAAAATTCCAACTCCTTACTATGCCCTCAGGCCCCGCATTGGCCTGTGCATGGTTTTCCAACTTAAACATGTAACATTTTCCCTTTTGCTCTATTGTCTAGAGCAGAGCAAATTACAACCCATGGGGCAAATCCCCCCATCACCTGTTTTTGCAAACTAAGTTTCGTTAGAACGCAGCCACACTCAATCATTTATGGACATCTGTGGCTGCTTTTGTGCAGCAAAGCGGAGTTGAGCAGTTTCCCCAGAGAACACATGACCCAAAAAGCCTAAAATAGTCACCGTCAGACCTGTTAGAGAAAAAATGTGCCACCCCTTCTCTAGAGCCTCACTAGCCTTTTTTTTACCCCCTTGATCAAGATAAGCTCTTTATTACCTTCAGCCTTTGCCCTGCTTGGAGAGGGTAAAATATTTCGCTATAAAGCTTCTTTTATCTCCTCCTCAGTGGCTCAGCTCAAATTTGAATATTCAGAACAGCCTTCCTTTAGAACTCTAACTGAAGTAGGGCACTCATCTCCCCAGGTACACTCTACTCTATTATATCCTATTTCCTGTGTAACACATTAGAATGGAAATTACTTTGCTTATGTTTTTGTTTGTGGTCTACTTTCCTCCACAAGACTCTAAGCTCCAGGAAGTCAGGGCCCATGTCCATCTTCTTCAGCACTGCTTCCCCAATGTCTAGAAAGTGACTGCACGTAGTAAATGCTCAGCAAATTATTTGTCGATCTTAGAAAGTCACTACTATTAACCAATTTTCCTGAATGACAGTCCTCATTTAGTTTGATGTCCAGTATAAATTTCCCACAGGAAATACAGTGCTTTTCCTTTCCCTTCATGAGAGGATAACAACAGATATTATGATTGCTACTCCTAGAGGTAGTCCGGATGCATTTTGTATTAATTAATTCATGCATTTATTCATTCAACAAATAGTTATTGATTGTCATCAGTGGGAAGTGTGGGGCGAGATAGGATTTAATAGGCTTGGCCATTAGGCAGAAGTGTGATTATCACTGTCTTAATTTGACTAAGAGATTTTAAAAGTTAAAGAGACACCATTCTGAGATTTCCCCAGCCTGCTACCCTATTCATCCAGGACTGCCACCTCAAAGACTCAGCAAGAATTTTGCTGTTAACCCCAGGGTGAGAGTAGTCAGCATAAGGTCTTACAAGACCCAGTGGAAACTGTTCTGTAGAACTCAGCCTGGAGAGATAGATGTGGCTGAAGCATTCTATAAGCTGGGTTGAAGTAACTGATGTTTCTTGCGGTGGTTAGGAGTCTGGTTAGTGATGGAGAGAGAGGAGCAGTTTGAGATGGACTTTTCTGGAGCTCAGTGATATTGGGTTTGGATGTGGCTCTGTAGTAGAGAGCTGTGGGCACTAGGTATTTGTGGAACTAGACAAAATGTCATCTGATAGCTAAGGATAGGGGTGGAGAAAAAAGCAAAAGCATACTTTTTATGCATTATGACAATTGCCCCATGTCCCACTGCCAATCTCTTCTCTTCAGCCTTGGCCACAGTTTGCAGGTCTTGCCTTATTTGTCTTTGTATCTCTCAAAGTGCCCAACTCAAAGATTTCTCTTACATATTTGCTAAATTGAATAGCAAGTACACTTCGAGAGAAGGGATTTTCCCTCTGATTTCATCTACAATGAATGCACCGAAAGCACTTGCATGGTTTTTCACTAGAGTAAGGCAGGTGCTCCATGCTACTAAACCCATTCAGTTTCTTTTTTTTTTTTTTTTAAGATTTTATTTATTTATTTGACAGAGAGAGAGACAGCGAGAGAGGGAACACAAGTAGGGGGAGTGGGAGAAGGCGGGCTCCCCGCTGAGCAGGGAGCCCAATGCAGGGCTCGATCCCAGGACCCTGGGACCACGACACTTAACCGACTGAGCCACCCAGGCGCCCCTTAAACCCATTCAGTTTCTGAAACTCTTTGTAAACTGTGCATAGAGGTGAATCTGCAATGGCAGTATTGAAAGATAGACCTAAGGGCTTTTGGTGTCAAAAGATAAAGCGGCCATCTTGTTTGGAAATGGCAAAGGATGGGTGCTAGGATGATCAGCAAGCTATAATCTCATTAACCTGCCCTTGAAATCAGTTTTACAACAAGCTGCAAGATGCATTTCCTGTGGGAAACCACCACTCTGCCCCTAACCCTCCTCCTCCCACCACTCTTAACTGGCATCATTTCCAAGAAAGCTCAGTAGAGTTAGCAAACAACAACAACAATGATGATGATGATTTTTAAGTATCTACATTCCTCGACAAAAAAGGAAAGAAGGAAAGAGCATATAAGTGTTATGGGTACAGTTGCTATTTGTTTAGTCTTATTGAAATGCTTTGCATACATTGGTACAAAGCCTTTCAACTTTAGACTGTCCTTGCTACAGAGAGGATTACAATTTTAAAAAAAGGTTTTTTTGTCTATTTTCACTTTCATACTTGAGAGCCACTTCTTGCTAATTATTCTAGTAAATATTCATACACATTGTTCCTATTTGCCATCATTCTTCTATCAGTGAAGACGTTGTACTAGAAACAGCAAAACAAATTGCTAGCAATTGATGATTATATGAAAAGCTCAATATTGCCCTGTCATCAATAAAAGCAAAACTATTTGGGTGGAAGAGAGCACAGCATAAGGATATCACTTTGCTCAGAATCCATGTCCTCATTTGATACCAAAAAGCTGCTAGGTTGAAGCACTTAAAACCATCCGGACAAAATAAAAGGCTAATAAATCATTTTGAGAATCGTGGCTAAGGGTAAATATTGGAATTTCACAGCTGTTTCAGAAACTTCCATGTATTTGAGTAACATTGAATTAATTATGTCCACAAGAAAAATGAGAAAATAGTTTTAGTCAGGTAAGGAAATGCAGATAAATTTTTAAAAATCAAATAGTAGAGGGGGGCGGAGCAAGATGGCGGAGGAGTAGGAGACCTGGATTTCGTCTCCTCTCAGGAATTCAGCTGGATAGGGATCAAACCATTCTGAACACCTACAAACCCAACAGGAGATCGAAGAAAGGAATAGCAACAACTCTCTCATCAGAAAAGCGACCACTTTCTGGAAGGTAGGACGTGCGGAGAAGTGAATCCGCGGCGATATTCGGGAGGATAGACGGCGGGGGAGGGGCCTCCGTCGGCCGCTTCTGGCAAGTGATAGAGTCGCGGAGCACAAAATCGGAACTTTTAAAGTCTGCTCCGCCGAGGGACGTCACTCTGGTGGCTAAGTGGGGGGTGAAACCCTCCGGGACAGTGTGGTCTCAGGACCCTCGGGGTCACAGAAAGACCGGGGGTGCCTGAGTGTGGCAGAGCTCCCAGGTAACGGAGCAGGGAAGCCGGCTGCAGAGGCGGAGCCCAGGCGCGAGCTCTCAGCTCAGGGTCGCCATAAACCGTGATCCGCGGCACAGTCGGGCCCCTGCTCCTCCAGCAGGGACCCAACAAGCGGCAGATCCGGGGAGACTCACCTTCCACCCCCGGGAGGAGCCGCGCGGGAGTGCACCGCAGCGATCTGCTGGGTTTGGAGACTCCACCCGGGGTCGGGTGCCAGAGATAGAGGCGCGCGATCGCAGGCCGGGTGAGCACGGAATGCGGCCGGAGACCGGGGAGACGGGAGTGACTGACGGCTTTTCTCTGGGGGTTCACTGAGGAGCGGGCCCCGAGTTCTCGGCTCCTCCGGGGCGGAGATTGGGAGGCCGCCATTTTCACGCTCCGCCTCCAAAGCTGTACGGGAAGCTCGCAGGGAACAAAAGCCCGGAGAGCAAACCCGAGCAGATTACTTAGCCGGGAGGGGGCAAGGGCGGGGCAATTCCGCCTCCGGCAGAGACATTTGGAAACCACGGCAATAGGCCCCTCCCAGAAGATCAGCGAGAACAGCCAGCCAAGACCAAGTTTACCGATCAATGAGAACGGCAGAGCTCCAGCGCTAGGGGAATACTGCACATAGAATTCATGGCTTTTTTACCATGATTCTTTAGTCTTTTTTTTTTTTTTATTTTTTAAAGATTTTATTTATTTATTTGAGAGAGAGAATGAGAGACAGAGAGCACGAGAGGGAAGCGGGTCAGAGGGAGAAGCAGACCCCCCGCTGAGCAGGGAGCCCGATGCGGGACTCGATCCCGGGACTCCAGGATCATGACCTGAGCCGAAGGCAGTCGCTTAACCAACTGAGCCACCCAGGCGCCCCGATTCTTTAGTCTTTTAAAGTTAATTTTTTTTTAACTGTCTTTTTTGTCTTTTTATTTCTTTTTGAATTTTTATTTTTCCCTTTTTCAACCAACATCTTATCAATCCCTTTTTTTAAAAAAAACATTTTTATTTTTCATTTTTAGAGTCATATTCTATCCCTTCATAGTAGTTACCCATATTTTTGGCTTATATATATAAGTTGTTCTCTCTTTAAAATTTTGAGATTGTTTCTTCTAACAGATTAAAATATACCCTAAATCTCTAGTATATGGTGTTTTCTATTCCCCTGCCTGATCACATCCTCTCCCTTTTTTTTTCCTTTTTCTTTTTTCTTTTTTTAAATCCTCTTCTTTCTTTTTTCAAACAACTTCTTATCAATTCCTTTTATAAAATTTTTTATAATTTCCATTCTTACAGTCATATTCCATCCCTTCATCATATCAACCCTTATTTTTGTACATATATAAGTTTTTCTTTCTTTAAAATTTTGGGAGGCACTTTCTTCTAAAAGACCAAAATACACTCCAAATCTAGTGTGTGGCACTGATCTATATACCATATAGATCATATTTGATCACATTCTGGTTTTTCTTTTGTTGTTGTTGTTTTGTTTTGTTTGTTTTTGTTTTTATCTTTATCTTTTTCTTTTTTTTCTTTTTCTTTTTTCTCTCTTTCCCTTTCTTATCCCACTGCTTCAGGTCTTTTCTGATTTGTTTAGAGTATATTTTCTGGGGATGTGGTTACTCTGCTAGCATTTTGTTCTCTCATTAATCTATTCTCCTCTGCACAAAATGACGAGACAGAAAAAATCACCTCAACAAAAAGAACAAGAGGTAGTACCGACTGCCAGGGACCTACTCAATACGGACATTAGTACGATGTCAGATCTAGAGTTCAGAATCATCACTTTAAAGATACTAGCTGGGCTTGAAAAAAGCATGGAAGTTATTAGAGAAACCCTTTCTGGAGAAGTAAAAGAACTAAAATCTAACCAAGTAGAAATCAAAAAGGCTATTAATGAGGTGCAATCAAAAATAGGGGCACGAACTTCTAGGATAAATGAGGCAGAAGAGAGAATCAGTGATATAGAACACCAAATGATGGAAAATAAAGAAGCTGAGAAAAAGAGAGATAAACAACTACTGGATCACGAGGGCAGAATTCGAGAGATAAGCGATACCATAAGACGAAACAACATTAGAATAATTGGGATCCCAGAAGAAGAAGAAAGAGAGAGAGGGCCAGAAGGTATAATGGAGCAAATTATAGCAGAGAACTTCCCTAATTTGGGGAAAGAAACAGGCATGAAAATCCAGGAAGCACAGAGAACCCCTCTCAAAATCAATAAAAATAGGTCAAGTCGCCGACATCTAATAGTAAAACTTACGAGTCTCATAGACAAAGAGAAAATCCTGAAAGCAGCTCGGGAGAAGAGATATGTAACCTACAAGGGTAGAAACATTAGATTGGCAACAGACCTATCCACAGAGACCTGGCAGGCCAGAAAGGACTGGCAGGATATATTCAGAGCACTAAATGAGAAAAATAGGCAGCCAAGAATACTATATCCAGCTAGGCTGTCATTGAAAATTGAAGGAGAGATAAAAAGCTTCCAGGACAAACAAAAACTAAAGGAATTTGCAAACACAAAACCAGCCCTACAGGAAATCTTGAAAGGGGTCCTCTAAGCAAAGAGAGAGCCTAAAAGCAACATAGACCAGAAAGGAACACAGACAATATACGGTAACAGTCACCTTACAGGCAATACAATGGCACTAAGTTCCTATCTTTCAATAGTTACCCTGAATGTAAATGGGCTAAATGCCCCAATCAAAAGACACAGGCTAACAGACTGGATTAAAAAACAAGACCCATCGATATGCTGTCTGCAAGAGACTCATTTTAGAACCAAAGACACCCCCAGATTGAAAGTGAGGGAGTGGAAAACCATTTACCATGCTAATGGTCACCAAAAGAACGCTGGGGTGGCAATCTTTATATCAGACAAATTAGATTTTAAACCAAAGACTGTAATAAGAGATGAGGAAGGACACTATATCATACTTAAAGGATCTATCCAACAAGAAGATCTAACAATTGTAAATATCTATGCCCCTAACATGGGAGCAGCCAATTATATAAGGCAATTAACAACAAAAGCAAAGAAACACATTGACAACAATACAATAATAGTGGGGGACTTTAACATCCCCCTCACTGAAATGGACAGATTGTCTAAGCAAAAGATCAACAAGGAAATAAAGACTTTAAATGACACACTGGACCAAATGGACTTCACAGACATATTCAGAACATTCCACCCCAAAGCAATGGAATACACATTCTTCTCTAGTGCCCATGGAACATTCTCCAGAATAGATCACATCCTAGGTCATAAATCAGGTCTCAACCGGTACCAAAAGATTGGGATCATTCCCTGCCTATTTTCAGACCACAATGCTTTGAAACTAGAACTCAATCACAAGAGGAAAGTCGGAAAGAACTCAAATACATGGAGGCTAAAGAGCATCCTACTGAAGAATGAATGGGTCAACCAGGAAATTAAAGAAGAATTAAAAAAAATACATGGAAACCAATGAAAATGAAAACACAACTATTCAAAATCTTTGGGATGCAGCAAAGGCAGTCCTAAGAGGAAAGTATATAGCAATACAAGCCTTTCTCAAGAAACAAGAAAGGTCTCAAGTACACAACCTAACCCTCCACCTGAAGGAGCTGGAGAAAGAACAGCAAATAAAGCCTAAACCCAGCAGGAGAAGAGAAATAATAAAGATCAGAGCAGAAATCAATGAAATAGAAACTAAAAGAACAGTAGAACAGATCAACGAAACTAGGAGCTGGTTCTTTGAAAGAATTAACAAGATTGATAAACCCCTGGCCAGACTTATCAAAAAGAGAAGAGAAATGACCCAAATCAACAAAATCATGAATGAAAGAGGAGAGATCACAACCAACACCAAAGAAATACAAACAATTATAAGAACATATTATGAGCAACTCTATGCCAGCAAATTAGATAACCTGGAAGAGATGGATGCATTCCTAGAGATGTATCAACTACCAAAACTGAACCAGGATGAAATAGAACACCTGAACAGACCTATAACCACTAAGGAAATTGAAGCAGTCATCAAAAATCTCCCAAAAAACAAAAGCCCAGGGCCAGATGGCTTCCCAGGGGAATTCTACCAAACATTTCAAGAAGAATTAATACCTATTCTTCTGAAACTATTCCAAAAAATAGAAACGGAAGGAAAACTTCCAAACTCATTTTATGAGGCCAGCATTACCTTGATCCCAAACCAAATAAAGACCCCATCAAAAAGGAGAATTACAGACCAATATCCCTGATGAACATGGATGCAAAAATTCTCACCAAAATACTAGCCAATAGGATCCAACAGTACATTAAAAGGATTATTCACCATGACCAAGTGGGATTTATCCCTGGGCTGCAAGGTTGGTTCAACACCCGCAAATCAATCAATGTGATACAATACATTAACAAAAGAAAGAACAAGAATCATATGATCCTCTCAATAGATACAGAAAAAGCTTTTGACAAAGTACAGCATCCTTTCCTGATCAAAACTCTTCAGAGTATAGGGATAGAGGGTACATACCTCAATATCATAAAAGCCATCTATGAAAAACCTACAGGGAATATTATTCTCAATGGGGAAAAACTGAGAGCTTTCCCCCTAAGGTCAGGAACACGGCAGGGATGTCCACTATCACCACTGCTATTCAACATAGTATTGGAAGTCCTAGCCACAGCAATCAGACAACAAAAAGAAATCAAAGGCATCCAAATTGGCAAAGAAGAAGTTAAACTCTCACTCTTTGCAGATGATATGATACTTTATGTGGAAAACCCAAAAGACTCCACCCCAAAACTGCTAGAACTCATACAGGAATTCAGTAAAGTGGCAGGATATAAAATCAATGCACAGAAGTCAGTGGCATTCCTATACACCAACAACAAGACAGAAGAAAGAGAAATTAAGGAGTCGATCCCATTTACAATTGCACCCAAAACCATAAGATACCTAGGAATAAATCTAACCAAAGAGACAAAGGATCTGTACTCAGAAAACTATAAAATACTCATGAAAGAAATTGAGGAAGACACAAAGAAATGGAAAAACATTCCATGCTCATGGATTGGAAGAACAAATATTGTGAAGATGTCAATGCTACCTAGAGCAATCTACACATTCAATGCAATCCCCATCAAAATACCATCCACTTTTTTCAAAGAAATGGAACAAATAATCCTAAAATTTGTATGGAACCAGAAAAGAAAAGACCCTGCATAGCCAGAGGAATATTGAAAAAGAAAAGCAAAGCCGGCGGCATCACAATTCCAGACTTCAAGCTCTATTACAAAGCTGTCATCATCAAGACAGTATGGTACTGGCACAAAAACAGACACATAGATCAATGGAACAGAATAGAGAGCCCAGAAATGGACCCTCAACTCTATGGTCAACTCATCTTCGACAAAGCAGGAAAGAATGTCCAATGGAAAAAAAGACAGTCTCTTCAACAAATGGTGTTGGGAAAATTGGAGAGCCACATGCAGAAGAATGAAACTGGACCATTTCCTTACACCACACACAAAAATAGACTCAAAATGGTTGAAAGACCTAAATGTGAGACAGGAGTCCATCAAAATCCTAAAGGAGAACACAGGCAGCAACCTCTTTGACCTCAGCCGAAGCAACTTCTTCCTAGAAACATCGCCAAAGGCAAGGGAAGCAAGGGCAAAAATGAACTATTGGGACTTCATCAAGATAAAAAGCTTTTGCAAAGCAAAGGAAACAGTCAACAAAACCAAAAGACAACCGACAGAATGGGAGAAGATATTTGCAAATGACATATCAGATAAAGGGCTAGTATCCAAAATCTATAAAGAACTCATCAAACTCAACACCCAAAGAACAAAGAATCCAATCAAGAAATGGGCAGAAGACATGAACAGACATTTTTCCAAAGAAGACATCCAAATGGCCAACAGACACATGAAAAAGTGCTCAATATAGCTCAGCATCAGGGAAATCCAAATCAAAACCTCAATGAGATACCACCTCACACCAGTCAGAATGGCTAAAATTAACAAGTCAGGAAACGACAGATGTTGGTGGGGATGCGGAGAAAGGGGAACTCTCCTACACTGTTGGTGGGAATGCAAGCTGGTGCAGCCACTCTGGAAAACTGTATGGAGGTTCCTCAAAAAGTTGAAAATAGAGCTACCATATGATCCAGCAACTGCACTACTGGGTATTTACCCCAAAGATACAAAAGTAGGGATCCGAAGGGGTACGTGCACCCCGATGTTTATAGCAGCAATGTCCACAATAGCCAAACTGTGGAAAGAGCCAAGATGTCCGTCGACAGATGAATGGATAAAGAAGAGGTGGTATATATATACAATGGAATATTATGCAGCCATCAAAAGGAATGAGATCTTGCCATTTGCAACAATGTGGATGGAACTGGAGGGTATTATGTTGAGTGAAATAAGTCAAACAGAGAAAGACATGTATCATATGATCTCACTGATATGAGGAATTCTTAATCGCAGGAAACAAACCGAGTATTGTTGGAGTGGGGGGTGGGGTGGGAGGGATGGGGTGACTGGGTGATAGACACTGGGGAGGGTATGTGCTCTGGTAAGCGCTGTGAATTGTGCAAGACTGTTGAATCTCAGATCTGTACCTCTGAAACAAATAATGCAATATATGTTAAGAAAAAAAAAAGAAGAAGAAGAAGAAGGTAGCAGGAGGGGAAGAATGAAGCGGGGGAAATCGGAGGGGTAGACGAACCATGAGAGACGATAGACTCTGAAAAACAAACAGGGTTCTAGAGGGGAGGGGGGTGGGAGGATGGGTTAGCCTGGTGGTGGGTATTGAGGAGGGCACATTCTGCATGGAGCACTGGGTGTTGTGCACAAACAATGAATCATGGAACACTTCATCTAAAACTAATGATGTAATGTATGGGGATTAACATAAGAATAAAAAAAAAATCAAATAGTACTATTAATAGCTCAATGTCAACTCAACTACCATGTAGTTGAGAAGAAATCAGTACTGTTTCTCTCTTACAGGTGAAACACACAAACTCACTGTCCAGCAAACCCTATCAGGCCAAGGTCCAACTTATTTAGTGGCTCTATAGTATAAAGAATCTGGATTTGTAGGAAAGGGTAAATGTTATAGAAGTTGTATATAAAGGCCTTTAAATTGTATTATGTAACCTTCTTAGGGCAGAGACCATTTCTTATACATTTTTGTGATTCTCCATAATGCCTGAAACAGTTCCATGAATATAGGAGCTGTCCAGTGTTTGTTTCCTAACAGAATGGACTTAGTGCTAAATCAAACTAGTAAACCTAGACAATCCTAAATTGTACAGTGACTTATTCATATTTTAGACTTAAAAATTGTAAAGGACTTCATTTTGTTATATACTTTTGCATTTTCATCTCTCCTGAAATTCAAATGTATTTAAATGGGTAAATTAGTATCAGTTCTTGGTGAACAATTGGCAGATTTTATAGAAGACTGGTTTTTGAATTATACATTCTATCAGCCTGATATATGGTTACCATTCATCATGTAGAACAGCATGGCAAGCTAAGAGATGCTGTGATCTTTAAGATGCACATTTCAGAGCAGCTTCTTTTTTTTTTTTTCTAATTCAAAGGTATTTTATTTTTAACTTTAATTTTACATTTAACTGTCTTACCTTGTCTCTTGCTCAAATAATTTATTATACACCTATTTTTTGCAAAGTTTTAATTTTTGAGTACTTTTAGATTTACAGAACTATGACGAAGATAGCACAAGTTTTCACATGCCTCACACTGAGTTTCCCCTATAATTCTACGTTACATTGGTACATTTGTTACAATTATAAAGGCTAGCATGGTGTATCTTCTCCATCTCTTTACTTTTGACCAATCATTGTCTAAATGATTTCTCCAAGATCACATATAGTTGGGTATTCTTTTTTAATCCTCCCTGACTGTCTCTGTCTTTTAATTAGTGCATTTAAACCATTCACACTTAGGGGCACCTGCGTGGCTTAGTCAGTTAGGCATCAGACCCTTGATTCCTGCTCAGGTCATGATCTCAGGGTCATGAGTCTGAGCCCTACATCCAGCTCCGTGCTGAGCATGGAGCCTACTTAGGATTTTCTGTCCCTCTCCCTCTGCCCCTTCCCACCTTCTGCTTGTGTGCATGCTCTCTCTCTCTCTCTCTCTAAAAAAAAAAAAAAAAAAAAAAAAAAAATCATTCACATCACATTTAAAATGATTATTGAGATATATGAATTAAAATCAGCAAATTTTGGAACTGTTTTCTATTGATTGCCAGAGATTTCTTTTTCTGCCTTCTATACTTCAAAATGTGTATTTTATAAGTATTTTCTATTTTACTCCTCTCTTAGAATGTCAGTTATACTTTTAAAAACATAACGTATCATTTGTCCTAGAGTTTGTAATATACATTTTTAACTAAATCTACCTTCAATAAAACTATTCTACTTCATGTGTAATGTAGGAACCTTCTGACAGAGTTCCCAATTCTTCCCCCTCACTTCTTGTGACATTGCTGCCATCCATTTATTTATCCGTGATATTATAATTACCCAATACGCTGTTATATTACTGCTCTAAATATTTATGTTTTAGGTCAATTAAGAATAAAAAATATTTTATTTTACCTACATTTATTCCTTCTCTAAAACTCTTCCTTTCTTGATGTAAACCCAAGTTTCTGACTTAATATGGTATTCTTTCTTCCTGGAAAAAGCCTTTAAACAGTTCTTGCACAGTAAGTGTGCTGGTGATGAATTTAATCCCATTTTTATTGGTCTGAGAAAGTCTTCATTTCTCCTTCACTTGTCAAATATAATTTCACCACATATAGAATTCTAAGTTGATGGATTTTTTTTTTCTTTCAACACCTTCAATATTTCATTATACTTTCCTCTGGCTTTCCTCTTTTCTCACAAGTCTGTTGTCATTCTCATCCTTGTTCTTCCACGGGTAAAGTGTTTGTTTGCTTTTTTCCTTCTGGCTCCTTTCAAGATTTTCAAGTTGTTTTTGGTTTTCTGCAGTCTGACTCTGATATAGCTAGGTGTATTTTTTTTTTTTTAAGATTTTATTTATTTATTTGACAGAGAGAGACACAGCGAGAGAGGGAACACAAGCAGGGGGAGGGGGAGAGGGAGAAGGAGGCTTCCCACGGAGCAGGGAGCCCGATGCGGGGCTCGATCCCAGGACCCTGAGATCATGACCTGAGCCGAAGGCAGACGCTTAACGACTGAGCCACCCAGGCGCCCCTAGCTAGGTGTATTTTTTTATGTTTATCCTGCTTTGTGTTCTCTGGGCTTCCTGAATTTGTGGCTTAGTGTCTGTCATGAATTTTGGAAAGTTCTCCATGACATTATTTCACATATTTGATTCCCTTTTCTCTTTCTTTTTGTCTTACAGTTCTTCGACATTCTGTTCCATTTTCTTCATTTTTCATTCACTTTAAATTTCAGCTTGGGGATTTTCTAGTAACCTGTCTTTAGACACACCAGTTCTTTATTCAGCCATCTCAAGTCTTTCTAGCATTTTCTGGTGACTCTTAGAATTTCCATTTGTCTACTTATATTATCCATGTGTTCTTGATGTTGTCTACATTTTCCATTAGAGCCTTTAACATAACCGTAGTTATTTTATGATGTTCTGATCATTCCAACATCTGTGTCATATTTGAGTCTAGTTCTGATGATTTGTCTTTTTGGACTGTTTTTTCCTTACCTTTTGTCATACCTTTTTGAAAGCCAGATATGTTGTATTGGGAAATAGGAACTCAGCTAAATAGGCCTCCAGTGTGAGGATTTATGTTAATTTGGCTAGGAGTTGGGCTTTCTTTAATATTTTCTGTAGCTGATGGAGGCATCAAATTTCTCTAGTGTCCTCATGTTTTGGCTCCCACATTGACTCTGGGCTTGCATAAGTACTCCACTTCAAACAGAATCAGTGTCTTATAGGTCTTTCAGCTGTAATCTACTGCAGTTACACTGGAACCCCATTGGTGTGGTGGTAAGGTGTTGCTGGAGGGGATATTCTGTAATCTTCTAATTTAGTCTCAACCTTTCAGTGAGCTGCATCTCTGGCTTATGACTTTCACAAGTGATTCTTCTTGTGTAGCTCTCCCCAACCCCGCCACCTTCCTTAGGTGAGGCAGGAGGGCTAGATGAGACTGGAGTGAGAGGCGTGTCCTTCTGCCACAGTTCTGAAACAGGCTGAACAGTTTTTTTGTTTTTGCTTTTGTTTTTTCCTCATGAGAATAGGCCTTTGTTAGGAGGAGGGCTCCAGGCAGGTGAATTTCACAATAATTATTCTTCCACTTTCCTTGCCAAAGGCAAAATGTCTATCTTTCTTAAATCTTTACCATGAGAACTCATTGGGTTTCCGGAACATAAAGTCCATAAAAGTGTGGAGTGCCCCCTAAAACTTTGAACCCCAGGAGTTACTCTCACATTAGTCCATATTCAACCTTCAGCAATCCATTAAAATTGCCATTTAGGTATTTCTATCAGTTTATGCCATCAGTGCTGTCCAGGTAAGCAAATCTTACTGTGATGCTGGATTTCATTGTCTCTCCAAATGTCAGGAAAGGGTTTTGTGCTGCAAACTCATTCTCTGATGGCTCCAAGAAAAGGTGTTGATTTTCTTGATAGCTTGGAGTGATGGCCTCCAAGCTCTTTAAATGTTGGAGCTGAAACCTGCATTTAACTTTCATTGGCTGTCTTTTGCAGATGAAAGTTTTTCTTCTTGTGCTTTTCTTCTTGACAAGATATCAATGGCCATTGATTTAGATTTTTATCACCAGCAATAAAAAGGCCGCCGAGCCATTTTCCATATCATGCTGCGTGTCTTGCGTCCATAGTGCTTCCTTTCATTTTGCTGAAAATGCCTGGCTTCATGTTCTTCAGCCACAAATCTGAAATGTACAAATGGACATAAATTACATCAAATAGCCTTTTTAAATGTATGTATATATGGTTTTCTTATGTTACTTTTTTTACCTTTTTATTGTAAAATGCATATTCATAAAGTGTACAAAGTACACATATACAATTTAGAGAATGATTATAAAATCATTACCCCTGTAGCCACCCACATTAAGAAATATAATATTGCTAGTTAAAAATCTCCAATATGGTGCCACATAGTAATAGAAATAATGAGCATCCTTGCCTTGTTCCTAACTTTATTGAGAAAGCCTCTAGAGTTTCTCCATTAAATAAAATGATTACTTTAAGTACCAAAGTATATGCTTTTTATCATTTTTACTATTTTATTGAGTGTTTTTATTAAAAGAAGCCATGTCCATCTTTTTTTTCAAAGATCTTTCAACGTATATGGAGATACTGAAATGATTTGTCCCCTTTGGTTTATTAATATGGTGAATTAAACTAACAAATTCCCTAATATTGAATGTTCCTTGTATCCTGGAGATAAATCATACTTGGCCATCTTGTCTTTTTTTTTTTTTAATATGCTGATAAATTCAGTTAATTGTAAGGGATAATGAGGTCATACTAATGGGCCCTAATCCAGTATGACTGGTGTTCTTATGAGAAGAGATTAGGACACAGACATACACAGAAGGGACACTATGTAAAGACGCAGGAAGAAGACAACTATTTGCAAACTGAGGAGAGGCCTCAGAAGAAATCAACTGTGTCAACACCTTGACTTCTAGCTCCAAACCGTAATGAAATAAATTTCTGTTGTTTAAGCCACCCAGCCTGTGATACTTTGTCATGGGAGCCCTAGCAACTGATACATGACAGTATTCACCTCAGTGCTTATACACACAGTCAGGAAAATCTCTATGGTTTGATGACCGGGATTCTGAAGCACAAGGATTTCAGGCAACTGTTAACAGAAATTTGGATGTGTACCTTTTTCCTGAGAAGTCAATTTCCAGTGTCATATGGTGGGCTAACAGAGTTGCTCATTTTTGGTCCATCGATCATTCTCTTTTAATCCTTCAAAGCAGTATTTTTCGGCCAAGAAAGAAGTGACTTATGAGGGTACCATTTTTTAATCCAACCCTGTAAATGAAGTAAGAGTCTTAAATAATCCATTTTCTCAATTATCAAAACTCTTACCCAACCATTTTTTTTAAATATTTTATTTATTTATTTGACAGAGAGAGACAGTGAGAGAGGGAATACAGCAGGGGGAGAGGGAGAGGGAGAAGCTTCCTGCCAAGAAGGGAGCCCGATGCGGGGCTCGATCCCAGGACCCTGGGATCATGACCTGAGCCAAAGGCAGACATTTAACGACTGAGCCTCCCAGGTGCCCCTCTTACCCAACTGTTAAATGTTTTCTTGTTTAAATTCATTTTGTCTTATGCTGCTACATAGTCACAGTGCACTGAAGTTATATATTGAAGGTTCAGCTTTGAAAAATTATCTGCTGAATAAGCTAAATTTGTGAGTGATTGTTTATCCTAAAAGTGAGAAATAAATTCATGTCCCTTTCCCAGTTTTACCCTTTGCCATGGTGACCTTTTATTAGTGAAGAAAAAGTAGCAATTCATCCTTCAGTTTAAAAACTCTGACCAGCAAATTTTCCTGGCTAAGAAAATGTATATCTTTGTGAAAAAATACTAAAAAAAAAAAAGTCATGTGCAAGTCTTCTAAATTTATAATTTTTATCTCTCTGTAGGATGTAGAAAGGCAGACTTTGAGGCAAAGTATCTTGCTTCTACATTCAGGATGCTTGGTGGCCATGTGAGCATCCACTCGGAGAGTCTTTTTTTCTTATAGATTTGACTCCAACTTTCCTTACATCTGTACATATGTTCCATTCAATAACAAGCTCAATAAAACTCTTGCTGAAAATTTCACCCATCATTTTACCATCAAATACATTATAAATTAACCTGACTTCAGATGTTATTGGTATAAATGTAGTGAATAAAAACAATAAAGTGATCATATCATGAATGTCTGTATTTCCATCCAGCCCCATGATGAAGGCTCAAGTTAACCTTTACCTCTCAGCTACTTATTTAAATCCAGCCTTATCTATGGCACAATGCTTTATCATATTTTTTTTTCTTACGGGAGGCCCACCTTCCAAAGTAATCCCAAAACTGAGTTTAAGGGAATATATCAGGCAATTTTATTCTCTTGTTTGATTGTGCATTTCATGGTATGACTCCTCATAAGGTTTCTTTTCTTTTCCTTTTCTTCTTTCTCTCTTTTTTTTGTTTCAAAATGTAGATATTTTAGTAATGAACAAATGATTAATTCCTGAGCATTCACAATTTTAGTTCTTTCTCAAGGATTCCAAGGCTTTTGTGTTTTGAGTTACCTCCTGAGCACTCATTGGTTCTAAAGAAATTGATGATATTAATGGTATTAATATAAGGATATTAAGTAGAACTAAGGTTGTGTTTATTGGGGGGAGCATCAAGAGTTGGGGAAGGGAGGAGTTTGGGAGAGTTGAAGGTGGAAAAGAGAGAATTGGAGGGAGAAGATACTTTTTGGGTGGCAGATGTTCTTCTTCACCCAAAAGAGAGGATGATGATGAAAGATTTTTAAAGACACTTGCTTTGCTTTAAAATAGATTTTCCTCTTACGTGATCCACTGAGAGACTGATTAGATTACCGAATTTTTTAAATTACCTTTTAGCTGTCAAAACCAGATAATGTGGGCTTCAGGATTGGATCAGTTTATACTGGATTGATTTTTAAATGTCACCTCTGAAAAGACTACTTCATGCTATTATTTCTCAGAGCTTTTTCCACACAAGAATCACAAGAATGGAAAATGACAAAGGATAAACTCTTCCCAAGGACATGATTTGGCTATGGCGGATTCTTCACCAGCTTGTTTCCCTTTGACTACATCAAACTACCAACTCCTTACCATTGCATTGGGTGGTTCTATTAGGATTTTTTTTCTGAAAAACCTTCCCAGAGAAACTTAGGAAAAATTCATCACAAGTAGGCCTTCCAAATACTTCTCTCTTTTTTTTTTTTTAAGATATTTATTTATTTATTTGAGAGAGAAACAGATAGTGACAAGGAGCACAGGAGCAGGGAGGAGAGGGAGAATCAGGCTCCCCGCTGAGCAACGAGCCCGATGCGGGACTTAATTCCAGGACCCTGGGATCATGACCTGAACCGAAGGCAGACACTTAACCAACTGAGCCACCCAGGTGCCCTGAATCAATTAATTTAAATTGATATGCATCTGCTTTTTGATCTCATGCTCCCCTGTTCATTTATCTTTTGTTTTATAGGAGTTTCTTTTAGAATTCTTCAGGAGAATGCCCATCTGTCACCACCATGATAGAATACGGAGGTCTGTAGGTAAGTGGGGTGCTCACACCTGGGGGCTGAGTTAGACATGAAGCAGCTTAAGCAAACAAGTGTCTCCTTTCCTGCCCCCAGTGACAAATTGCTTCTCAGAAGCCTTTCTAAAACCAATGTGCTAATTGTGGCCAGTAAGGCTTCAGGAGACATTCCCCCAACCCGATTCCAGTTTCACAGTGCCCTGGTGAAAGGACAGAATCTGAGCCCAGCACATGCATAGGCAGACCAGTCTCTGCTCATTTTCTCAGGCGCAGCAGTGCTACTGGGCCAGCTGAATCTCAGTTGCACAGGACAGTTCCCAGAAAGCGAGTGAAAGCGAGTGTAGGTGGGAGGAGCTCAAACCACACTGGCATGTGAGGCAGAGGCTGTTTGTGCCTATGCACCAGAGAGCTTGTCTGGATGCTGTATTTAGTCAGTAGGGGAATAATACTATGTTTTGTGTTGGGCCTGTATTTACCCACTCATCAACTCCAATCTCGAAGCCCCTATATTCTCCACTCAGTTGCTTTTAACTTTGCTCTCTGATGCCATTTCCTTCATAGATGGGAAATGATAGAGCACTTAAGGTAAGTACACTGTTTTATTTTATTTTTAAAAAAGATTTTATTTTTAAGTAATCTCTATACCCAACTTGGGGCTCAAACTTACAACCCTGAGATCAAGAATTGCATGCTCTACTGACAGAGCCAGCCAGGCACCCCACATATATTATTTTAAGAGGAATTAAATTATCTCCATGTAATGGGTCTGCTTTGGGCCCCTGAGCAGATTGGCTTCTCCCCAGGTATGCCTCATCTTCAAGATGAACCTTCACAGATGAGAGAAATGTTCTTATTGCTGTCCCTGCCTTATGCTGATAAAGAGGGTTGTACCTTCACTGCCATACTATCCTTTCCTTCAACAATTATTCTCTGAGTACCCTCATGTATTAGCCTAATACTGTATTAGCCTAAATACTGGGGATGCATAGATGAGATTGCTGCTGCCTTTATAATCTATCAGAAACCAAACATGAAAATAATCTGTTGTACCAGAAAGCACAATGAAATAAGCCTAGGCATATTGTAAGGCATATGTAAGATGCTATGCTTAATTCTCATGACAAGAAGCTACCACTGAGAAACTAGTATTTGAGGAAGGACTTAAAAATGAGCACATGGAGAAGGCAGGAAAAGACTTTCTAAACTAATGGAACAATATAACTTGAAGCAAAGAGGCATCGAAGAGCATGACATCTAAATACTGTCAATGTGGCTATTAAATCAATCAGATTAACTATTTTTAAATCTTTTATCATCTTATCATTTTAAATCCTTATCATTATTACTATTATCTATCATTTAAAATATCAACCTCTGATGGAGGAGTTCCTCCTACTTGAAATATGATATTTTCTCCTATTTTTTATTTCTATTCATTTTTTAATTATGTATCTTTATGCTGTTAATCAGTATATAAACTTTCATCACTATTTTATCTTCTTGATGGATTGCATTTTATGAATATAAATTAAATTAGCCATCTTTATCTGGTTTACCATTTTTGGTTTCAATTCCACTTTGTCTAACTTACTACTTTCATTAAATGAAGTAGCTGAATCTATCCATAATAATTGGATCCCAGTCTTCAGCCTGGGCCTTGAGAAGGAATAATGCAATGAGAGATGAGCGCAATCTCTGATCTCAGCTTTGAGAGTAGTGATCAGTGAAGACATAGTTTTGGTGTATAGGAACTATGGAAATAGTAGAAGAGGGGAAATCTGTAAAAGTCCTGAATCCTGGACATACACCAGAGCCAACACAATTATTGACATTCACTTCCCTTTCATACTTCTTTGAAACCCAAACTCACTTCTCTACCTCTTCTAAAGTTAGGAGATGTCAGGCCCTGTAGAGTTGAGTTATGGGCCAAGACAAACCATTAACACTTCCTGGAACCCCATAAGCTACATGTTCTCCCAAAGGAAACAATGTTCCTTCAGTGAAACCCTTCTGCCATGGGACCAGGGATAGGAAAATGGGAGTTGGTTACGCTTTATCTTTGTTCATAAATAAATATGTCTCCCTATCATTTTTGGTTGAATCATGTGGACTAAGAAGTGGGAGAGGGAGAGAGAATCTCAAGCAGATTCCTCACTGAGCACAGAGCCCGACGCAGGGCTCAACCTCACCACCCTGAGATCACGACCTGAGCTGAAATCAAGAGTCATACACTTAAATGACTGAGCCATCCAGGCACCCTGTGAAACTTTATTTCTAAATCCAGCCACCATGCTGAGAAAAGTGCAAGCTCCTGAAGAAGAACATGAGTGTTACAATTAACAGCTTCATCTGAGCTCCCAGCCAATGGCCGGCAATGCAAGCAGGCCCTCTTGAGAACCTAGCCTAGTTCAGCCTTTGATGCCAACATCTGGCTGCAATTGCATGAGCAACTCCAAGTGAGAACCACCTCGCTGAACTCACACAGCATAGTGAACCGTGAGAGATAATAAAGATGGCTGGTATTCTTAGATAGGCATAGTACCGACTCTGTGGCCCCAGAGACGATGAAACATCACAAACTTAATCTGCTTTTTCTCTTCCTTTTCTGAACATTATAGGTGCCAAAAATAAAAATGTTTGTTCTTTTTCTATCCCTTTTCCTCCCACCTTCCTTTCTTAGAAACGTGATTTCTACCATTCAAAGATTGTTTTCACTATCTATGGTTTCGATTTACCTTTAGATTCTTTCTTAATTTCCCTGTTTCTAAGAATGCATTGAAGAAAGATATCTGTTTTTTAAAACTCTTCCATTATATGGCTTTGCAACACTGAAGAAGTGAGCCCCACTAACTCACTTCTCAGTAGTACAAGTGTGAAGGGAGAGCAGTTATGTGAAATCCAAGTGAATTTGTCCTTATATTTTATGTCCTGAATATCAAGAACTTAGACAAGCACTGCAATTAAGAAAAAAATTCAAAAAATTTAAAATATATAAATATTAATATATAAAAAATATATGAATATAAATATTATATATAATTATTGGGTATCAGCATTGGTTTCACTAAAAACAACTGATAAAAGTGGAATGGAGATTCAAGTTTTCATTCAGCAAATATTTATGAGGGTATTTTCCATTCTGTACTAGATTTCTGTTCAACCCACAGTCAATCATGGCTGTTTGGTAAGGATTCAGTCCATTCACACGATTTCTGGCATTTTATAATGAATAACACACAAGGCTAGCCTGATGAGAAAGGATGCTTTACTGGCAAAACTGGAATGTATTGATAAATTGAACATTTCCCTCACTTCTTAAAAAAAATCATCTTGACAAAGTGTTCAGTCTCATTTAGTGAGTTATGTGATGAACAAGTTATGTATGGTTTCCCAAATGTAGGATGAGGTTTAAACAACAGATGGAAAAATTGGAAAAAAGAAAAGAACAAATGATTTAGGGAATGCCACCAGACACTAAAATGTAATGTCAGAGTAAGTGCTTTCATGAGAAAATATAGAAAAACTCTACTGAAGTGTTCTCACAATGACATGAAGAACTTGGTACCTTTGACTTCTCAGGAAGTTTTCTATGAGTAGAAATTATTTAAGTTGAAGTACTAACCAAGTTCATAATGTCTGCTATTTTTTGATAGAATAACCACAAACATAAAATTTAGTCAACTATAAATATAACTATGCATATGCCATTAACTAATCATTCGTGGATTTAATTTAATATAGAATAACTGTAGTAGTTGCCTTACCCTTATCTTACTCAAAACTCCCTTCCTTATTTTTATAGAAAAATGTAGAAGTTGGGTGATTTTGAAAAGCTTTTTTGAAGAACTGCTGATTGGCATTTTTGGACAACAATAGAAAATATGTGAATTTTGCAACAAAAGCTATCTGGTTGGATAAGTTTCATGTGAATGAGGGTAAATCACAGCTTTTTTGAAACTGAGTTCCCTCATTTTAAAAATGAGGAAGAGGCCTTATCCACTGTGAAAAATTATCAAAGTACATAACATACTCCAAGTTGTAAATCTCCAATCTCTTTCACCCATCTCAGTTAGGTGTCTCTCTGTGCCCTTTTTCAGCACCCTGTAACCAACTCATTGTATAGTATTCCATCTGTCTGATGCGTTATCAACTCACATGTTCCTTATGGGTAAGGGCAGTGTCTCCCCTGACATTGTGTGCCCAGTGCCTATCCACATTATCTGAGCCAAACTAGGCTCTCAGTGAATGAATGAGTGAATGAACGAATGAATGAGAAAGACATTCAAGGTGGCTCACTTTTGTTTGAGTTTATGTATTGTGTATTGAACAGTACAGATATTACAGAACATTTCCATCATCACAGAGTTTTATTGGACAATGCTACACTAGATGCAATAATAAACAGTAACCAGACCTAGTTTTGGATGAAGAAAGGATTTTTTTTTTTTTACAGGACCTGTGCAAGAATTACATGTTCTGTTTGTTTAAATATGATGTAATTATCTTCTGAGAATGCTGCACACTCATCTTAATGTGATTTAAATACTTCACAGTATGCAAATCTTACCTGTTTATCATAAGTAACAATAAATCATTTTCATGGTGAGTGTTAGAGAGGTTTTTTATGTTTGTAAAGGGTAATGTGACCAAACCAAGATCTTCTAGAACAAATTGACCGGTAGTACAAACACAGTGGCAAATATGACTAAGTGCTGAGGGAGCTCCAGCTGATCTATTTGTGAATAATTTTAAATCAAGAAGAAAGTTGGTCTAAAGCTTTGGTGTCCTTTTTTTTTTTTTCAAGATTCTGTGATTTTATAAATTGTTAAATGCTTTAATACCAATCCTCAGGGGGACTGTGTGATATTCAGCTAAGTGAGAGATACAAAGCTGGTGATGGAAACAGATTCCAAAGTATTTTTCTAGGAGAAGAGGCAGACACTGAACTTGATATTCAAATGTCATGCTAATGTTTATTCTTTTTAAGTGGTCAGAAAAGGTTCTCGCACAGATGAAAGAATGTGAGATCACTTGACACTAATCTGGAATCTCTTGCAGTTTCTGAGACCTTTGTTTCCAAGAGTGGGCTCTCTAACCCCCCAGCTCTTTTTCCGTACCTGTGTCTCCACACAAGTCCTGTCCTGGTTGAAATTTAGAAGACAATACTAATTCAGCATAAATAGTTCAATAGTTCATTATTTTATCTTCTAAGACTTGAACTAGCAAAGAAGAATGTATATATCTGCAAACAAAACATTCTTATAATTGGTTTTCCCATCCCAAGCAATATTGTTTCCCTTTTGACACCCAACTTGTCTGCTGTTTTCGCTGTTCTGCTTCTGCATTCAAAACAAACTTTTATATAATTTTATTAAAGGAGAGAACCAGAAATATGATGGTGTATGAGGATCCAGAGCTCACCTCATCCCATAGACACACTGAGGCAACAACTACACCTATACAACTTACTCTGAAAAAGACCCAAAGACTGGCAGAAAAAACCTCCACAGCTAGTCATAGAGAGAATTTCACATTGAACATGGTAGGTGGGGTGCGGATGTGGTTGGGAACCAAACTGCTGGTTGGACTAACCACAAACAGAAGGGACCTCACAAACATGGAGGAGAGAGGGGATCATACCCCACACTGGATAACACCCACCCTAGGGACCTGCCCTGGAAAGAAAAGACCCCCTAAGTCTGGCTCTGAAGACCAGTGGGGCTTAACTCCAGGAGTTTTCCACAGGGCTTAACTCTGGGAGGGATAGTGGGAGCATGATAAGAAACAGTCCCTGCCCGGGAAGAGCCAGCATACCAAGTAACTCAGCCCACAACACAGCACAGAAGCAGCAGTTTGAAAAGCACCTGGATTTATCTGAAAGAGATCTATTGACCGATTTTAGAATGTGTGCTGGAGGGGCAGGGATCTGCAGGAGATTTTTCCAGGAAGAAAATTGTTGGCAGATGCCATTTTCCCCCTCCAGATAGCCAGACACTTGTGGGAGCCAGCACCAACAATTCTCACCCATCTTGCTAGCATCATGTACCCTGCCCCCACATTCCCCTGTGGACCTCCCACCCCCAGCCTACCCACCTCTTCAAGCATCCCACCAAAGCAGTTCCCACTCCACTACATCTGGCAAGCAGCCCTTACTGGGACCAGCACCACTCCAGAGTAACTCCTGCACCCCACTCTGAGTGGGAGGGAGATAACACACACCCCAGCACATCTGTGGTTCCTGCAGCTGGGTCTCTTAGCTAGCTGTGCATGGAGCAAGCCCTGCCCTTGAGTGCACCTAAAACTGTGGCACACAGGCTAATTTCAGACAGCTAGGCTGACTGCCAGCCCTGCCCACCAACCAGCCATGGCTACTGCAACAGTCCTCTCAATAGCACAAGGAGCCAACCCTGCACAGTGTGCTCACAGCAGGGAAAACAGTTACAGCTCAGCCACAACAGGAAGACACACACAGTACATACAGGGTGACCAGGGGGATGGCACTATAGTGCACCACAAGACTTCTACATAAGACCATTGCTTTCAAGATCAGGAGACATAGTTGACTTACCTAATACATAAAAACAAACATAGGGAGTTAGAAAAAAAAAATGAGGAGACAGAGGAATGTGTTCCAAATGAAAGAACAAAACAAAATCAGAGTAAAAAAGTTAAATAAAACAGAGATAAGCAATATGCCTGATAAAGAGTTCAAAGTAATGATCATAAAGATATTCACCAGACTTGAGGAAAGAGTAGATGGACTCAGTGAGTACCTCAGCAAAGACATAGAAAATATAAAAAAGACCAGGCAGAAGTGAAGAATTCAATAACTGAAATGAAAAAAGTACACTTAGAATGAATCCAGAGCAGATTAGAGAATGCAGAAGAATGGATCAGCAATCTGGAAGACAGGGTAATGGAAAGCAATCAAGCTGAGCAGCAAAAGGAAAAAAAGAAGAATAAAGGGAGAATAGGTTAAAAGAATTCTGTAACATCATCAAGCATAATCACATTCACTTTATAGGGATCCCAGAAGGAGAAGAGAGAGAAGGGAGCAGAAAACTTATTTCAAGAAATAATACTCAACATTTCCTAATCTGGCAAAGGAAACAGACACACAGATCCAGGAATCACAGAGAACCCTAACAAGATTAACACAAGGAGGTCCATACCAAGATACATAATAATCAAAATGGCAAAAAGTAATGATAAAGAGAGTTTTAAAATCATCTAAAGGAAACAGTTACCTACAAGGGAAACCCCATAAGGTTATCTGCTGATTTTTCAGGAAAAAGTTTACAGGCCAGAAGAGAGTGGCAAGGTATCCTCAAAGTGCTGAAAAGAAAAAAAACCTACAACTAAGGATACTCTATCCAGCAAGGTTATCATTCAAAATTGAGAGAGATAAAGAGTTTTTCAGACAAACAAAAGTTAAAGGAATATATTAACACTAAACTAGCCTTACAGGGAATGTTAGAGTGAATTATTTAAGTGGAAAGAAAGGGCCATACTAAAAGAGTGAATTATTTAAGTGGAAAGAAAAGGCCATACTAAAAGAAAATTATAAAAAGAAAAAATTTCACAGGTAAAAGCAAACATATAGTAAAGGTAGTAGATTAATTATTGCTAAAGCCAGTATAGAGGTTAGAATTCAAAAGTAATAAAATCAATTATATCTACAAAATTAGTCAAGGTATACACAACATAAAAATATGCAAAATATTTCATCATATACATAAAACATGGACGAGGCAGTAAAAATTTAGTGCTTTTAGAAAGTGTTCAGGGGCGCCTGGGTGGCTCAGTTGGTTAAGCGACTGTCTTCGGCTCAGGTCATGATCCTGGAGTCCCAGGATCGAGTCCCGCATCGGGCTCCCTGCTCGGCAGGGAGTCTGCTTCTCCCTCTGACCTTCCTCCCACTCATGCTCTCTGTCTCTCATTCTCTCTCTCTCAAATAAATAAATAAAATCTTTAAAAAAAAAAAAAAGAAAGAAAGTGTTCAAACTTAGGTGACCATCAGCTTAATATAGACTGCTGTACACATAGGATGTTATATATGAACCCAATGGTAACCACAAATCAAAATACTAGATACACAAAAATAGAGAAAGAAATCCAAGTATAACACTAAAGAAAGCCATCAAACCACAGGGAAAGAGCATAAGTGAGGAAGAAAGGAAGAGAGAAGCCCTACAAAAACAACCAGAAAACAATAAACAAAATGGCAATAAGTACATGCCTATCAATGATTATTTTAAATGTAAATGGACTCAATGCTCCATTCAAAAGACATTGGATGACTGAATGGATAAAAATGAAGACCCTTCTACATATTGCCTATAAGAGACTGGCTTCAGACCTAAAGACACATATAGACTAAAGGTAAAATGATGGAAAAAGATATTGCATGCAAATGGAAGCAAAAAAAAAAATACACAGTAGCAATGCTTATATCAGACAAAATTGACTATAAAACAAAGACTGTAACAAGAGACAAAGAAGGGCATTATATAATGATAAAGGGATAAATCCAAAAAGAGGATATAACAATTGTAAATACCTATGCTTCCCACATAACAGCACTTAAATATACATAATGAATACTGGAAAGTATGACATCGAGGTAGAAATTGATCAAATATATTAATATATCCAATAAGGAATTATTATCCAAAATATATAAAGAACTTATAGAAGTCAACACCAATACAGTCTTTTTAAAAATGGGCAGAGAACCTAAACAGACATTTTTCCAAAGAAGACATACATGAAAAGATGCTCAAACATCACTAATCATCAAGGAAATGCAAATCAAAATCACAAGATACCTCTTCACACCAGTGAGAATGGATAGTATCAAAAGGACAAGAAATAACAAGTGTTGGCAAGGATATATAGAAAAAAGCAAATTTGTGTACAGTTGGTGGGAATGTAAAATAGTGCAGCCACTGTGAAAAACAGTATGGAGTCTAATTAAAAATCAAAAATAGAATTTTGGGTATCTACCCAAAGAAAACAAAAACACTAATATGAAAATATGTATGACCCCTATGTTTATTGCAGCATCATGTATCATAGCCAAGATATTGGAAGCAACCTTGGTGTCCATGGATAGAAGAATGGATAAAGAAGAGGCAGTTATATAAACAGGTTTCTTGTAGTTTCCATATATATATATGGAATGGAATATTACTCAGCCATAAAAAAGATGAGATCTTGTCACTTGTGAGAACATGGATGGACCTAGAAGATAATATGCTAAGCGAATCAAGTCAGAGAAAGACAAATACCATAGGATTTCACTTATATGTGGAATCTAAAAAACAAAATAAATGAATGAACAAACAAACAAAAAAGCAGCAGCAGATCCATAAATACAGAGAACAAACTGGTGGTTTGTTTGGGGGGAGGGGAAGGGCATATGGGTGAAAAGGAGTTGGAGATACAGGTTTCCAGTGATGAGATGAGTACGTCACAGAGATGAAAGGTACAGCATTGCTGAATCACTATGTTGTACCCTTGAAATTAATGTAACATTGTGTGTCAACTATACTTCAGTAAAAAAAGGACCCCCTTTAAACATCCTTTACACTTCCATGATAGATGTCATACTTTCCAGTATGCATTAAGAAACGTTTTTCATAGGGCGCCTGGGTGGCTCAGTTGGTTAAGCGACTGCCTTCAGCTCAGGTCATGATCCTGGAGTCCTGGGATCGAGTCCCACATCGGGCTCCCTGCTCAGCAGGGAGTCTGCTTCTCCCTCTGACCCTCCCCTGTCTCATGCTCTATCTCATTCTCTCTCTCTCAAATAAATAAATAAAAATCTTTAAAAAAAAAAAAAAGAAACGTTTTTCATATTCATTTATCAAAATGAATATTTCTTGAGAGAGTATTATTAAGGATCTGGGCCACAGACAAGATAAACATAATCTCTGCCCTCATGGGGGATTATAGTCTAATGGAGGAGAGAAACATAAGACAATGACTCATAGAAATAACTACATATTTACCATTTGTTAAGGGTTAAGATGAAATCGTAGAGAGAAATCTCCCCTGTGGAAGTGACTTCTCTGTGACTTGAAGATGAGTGGAACTGAGCCTAGTTGGGAAGGTAAGTGCAAAGGCCCCTTCCACGGGAGCCTTCCAAGCTGATACCTGCCTAGGTGGGGGCAGGGAGGTGGGCAGCACACACTTCATTTAGATATAACTCAACTAGTTAGGAAATAATTCGATGGAACTGGTTTTTGCATGCTAAAGCAAAGGGCCTCTTTGGTTATTTCTGGAGTACTCAAAAAAGCTGCAGAACTTGCCCAAGGTTTCATCCAAGAATGGAGAACGAGTAGGCACAGACATGCAGGTTTGAAATTCCAGGGGAAAAAAAGAGAATTGCATAATAATTTTTATCCTACCAAATCCTGCCCATTCAGTAAAAGAACTAGGGAAGATTTTGTTTGCTACAAATTTGCATTTAAGAAGCATTCCCTGAGTACTATGTGGGGAATGAGTTAGAGGGAGCAAGGACAATTTCAAGGAGACCCTTGGGGGATCAGTAAGCCTGGGGAAAGATGACAGAAGCCTGGAGGAGGGTTGACAGGAGTGCAAACATGCGAGGTGTAAATATAAATACATAAAAACCAAAAATTGCTTATGAATTTGGTGACACTTTTGTTTGTTTATTATGCCAGCATCCTTACACATTGGGAAAAGAGTAAAACACTTTGTGGTATTTTGAGTCCTCTGATCTGCAGCTGCCAACCTGGGATTCGGCACCCCAGGAGTTTTATTAGGGGGAAGGCCCGAGGAGAGGAAATGAGGGCCAGGCACCTGGGGGAGCTGTGACCTGCAGTGTAAGTCTGACCCCGGGGGTGGGGGGGCGGGGGTGGAGGAGAGAGTTCCAGCAGCTCCCCCACCATTTAGCAGGGTTCTAGGGCTGGTTCCCTAAATAGCAGTTGCCCTTTTAAGCTGCAGCTTTGTTTCTGTGCCTTAGGGCAGACACATCTGCTCCTGGGCTCTCAGTACCATTCCTCCTCATTGCTGCTGGCCGCGTGGGGGGTGGGGGTTCCCTTCATGACCCTGTCTCCCTCTCTCTTGCTCTTCTCTATATGGTCGCTTGATCTTTTGTTGTGCAGAAGATGTTCAGTCAGCTCTCAGTTCTTCAGGAGAAATTTCTTGTATAGATTTTGCGTATCTGTGAAGGAGATGAGTTTAGGATCTTCCCATGTTTCCATCTTGGACCAGAACACAAACGGGTTCCTTTTAAAAAAAAAGAAATTGCTTGGAAAACCTGTTTTTAGCTTCTTAAAATGATGACACTAAGGCCAACCATGGGCTTTTACACATTATTTCTCCCCAAAGAATAGGCTCAAGTGTGTGATTTAGATGAAAGATTTGGGGAACAAGAAAATCACAATATGAAAGAGAAACGGCATCAGGAATGTCAGAATTCCATTTTCTCAAATACTAGTCCTTGATTTAAACAATAAGCATTCCTTAAGAGGAAAACTCAGAGAAAAGGGAAGTGTGTGTCTTTTCTACTCTAGCCAAGGCTTTGTGAAGAAAATGGAAATTGAGGACCAGAAATGCAAACCTGAAATGAACACTTTCCTCTGGGATAAGTGTTTGGAGGGAAAGTTCCAGGTGGGACAGACTTCCCCTACCTGAGCTGAGGGCCCACATGGTGCCTTAAGAGGAGATGGAAATTTGGATTTGAATGTGAAATATCCTACAGTTTCATGAGAACAACTAATTTAATTTTTACAAAATAGTGTTCAGGCCAAGCTCTTCAACCAAAATTTGCATCCTTTGTGTTATTAGACCTTCTTCCTTTGCTCCCAGTTATGCTTTTACCACTCACTTTGTCTCAGGGCCTGCTCAACTCCTGGCTTCTTGGGTTCTGACTCCTGCTCTAAGGTCAAAGGTGTGCCTTTGACCTTAATGAAAAATTTCTCAAAAAACAAGGGGTAAATGAGGATACAGGTTTTCCAGCTCCTGATCCACATATTGCCCAGACCTCCAATCCTACCACCAGACCTCCAGGCCAGACCCCAAGAGCAAGTAGACAGGGCTTCATGTCAACAAAAAGTGACAGCCCCCAAAATACCCTGGGGCCTTGCCAGATTTGTACAAGCATAACTTATTATCTTGCTGGCAGAAGGGTGAGATAAATGAGAAATCAGAGGACGAACAAAAACTGAAGACTGTCAGGACTAAAGCAACCTCAGACTTCATGGAGCCTTGGCCCAAACTTGATGCCAAAAAGGGAGTGCTGCGGTCACACCCCAGATGTCTTGGTTGGCATCAAAAAGCTCCAGAAAGAGCCAATGGTTTAAATTCTTCCCTTCATTCTGGGCCAGAAATTCTTAATTCCAAGGAGGAAGTACAGCAGAAAGAAGGAGGGGACCTCAGAGCAGAGCTAACTCCTGGACTCTGATTTATGGGCACGACTGCCGGATTTGGGCATGTGACAATAGATCACTGTTCTTGTATTTGCTGACACAGCTTTGAAGCCCTCATCCCCACCTCCGGGCTCTTGGCCAGGGCTCAGCATGGAAGAGACAAAATAATAATAATGGGGACTGATTGTGGAGGAATATGTCAGCGAGTGTGACATTCATGAGGATTATATTTGGGGGAGATGAACTGCAAAAAATTGAATATTGAAACGAGTAGTTGTCCGAATTCTATTCCCCAACCCCCACATGCCCCTGCAAAGTTTTATAATAAATATCAATTACCCAGTAGGAAAGGAGTGAGACATCTGGCTTCAGAAGCACCTTTGCCGAAGAGAACGCAACCTGTGCAACTGGATCTGAGCAGCCTTTGTGGTCTCGGTGGTCTCAGTGGTCTCAAGCATCCTTGCATCCAGAGAAAGGAATCACTTTGCTATTTTATTTTATGGTTTATTTATATTGTTGCATAAAACATTTTGGCTGTATGAATTTCTGGGTTTCCCTCTTTTACAACCAACAATCCCACTGAAATGTGAAATGTACCTAAAATTAACAAAGGCAATGTCTCATCCCACCTCTCTGATCTCATTTAGGCTTGAAAAAGTGGGACAACATCATACAGAGTACAAAGCAGAGGAGCAGAGAGACCTGGGTTTGCTCCCAGCTCTGTGCCTGCAGAGTTGCTCACTTGTGACCTAAAGTCAGCCACAACAGTTGTCTCAGTCTTAGATGGAGTTGTCTTTTGAATGATGGGGTAGAATTAGATCATCTCTAAGGGCCCTGGTTGCTCTAACACTCTACAGCTGAACTCAGGCTGACATCTGAAACAGACTCATGGGACTTATCTTCAAGTTTTCATTCCTATAATGATATGTGGATGACTAGGGGCTAAAGTGTTGGGAAGATATCTTGGAAATTTCCCACATAGATGTCAAGAGGAAAGAGTTCACAGAGTCTTTTTGTACCATTTCTGCCGAGTATTCCTTATTTCTGTGGACAAGAAATAAAGGTTTTGAGAATATCTTCAAATATAGTATGGTGCTCTCCTTCTCCTCTACCCCTGGAGGTTCCACTGGGTAATAAAGTTCTGAAAGAGATGTGGGAATCCGGCCAAGCATTGCCTTCAGCAGCATTCAAGGGAAGGAGGAGCCAAGAATCTGCTGACAGCCAGCTGGGGGTCCATTTTGAGCCATCTGCAGATACTTTAGAGAAATTGTGCTCTTTCAATGAGGAAAAGCCGCACATATACAAAAACATACTCACTACCTATTTCCTGACCTACTGCAGATGACCACAGTCTTCTTACCAGTCATTCCTCCAAAACGTAAACTATACCATGGCAGCCATAAAGCTTCCATTTCAACTTCTGAGACAATATTTTCAAGATCCTTGGAAGCTAGATTGACAATCACAGTTAGCCTATGACTTCTTTTTTTTTTAAATTAATGGTTATGTGGCTGTTTCATATCTATTTCTGAATAGCAGTTCACCCCAAAACTTAGTGCTTGAAAACACGATTGATTATTTCTCATGGTTCTGTGGGTTGATGGGAAGGTTTTTCTGCTAGGCTCATCTGGGCTCACTCATTTTGCTGCATTCAGCTGAAGAGAGTCCCTGATTCCTTCACTGATGTCTAGCAGTTGGCCCTGGCTGTTGACTGGAGGACCATGGTTCTCCTCTGAGAGGCCTGTTATCTTCTAGTGGGCTAGACTGGTTTCCTTACATGGTGGTTTCAGAGCAGCATTTTAAGGGAACAAAGTGGAAGCCACAGGCTTCTTAGAGCCTAACCTCAGAAGTTCTGCATTATTTCTGCCACATCCATGGGTCAAAGTAAGTCACAAGTCCAGAGCAGAGTTAGGAGGTGGGGAAATAGACTATCTCTTGATGGGAGGCACAGCAAAGTCAAAGAGACGTGAGTACAGGAATTAGAGGGCTGGTTGCTATTCTCTTCACCTCCACCTACTGCAGATAACTTTTAAAATGATTTTAGGAGTCCTGGGTGGCTCAGTCGGTGAAGCATCTGCCTGCAGCTCAGGTCATGACCCAGGAGTCCTGGGATCGAGCCCCCCCCGCCCCCGTGTTGCATTGGGCTCCCTGCTCAGTGGGGAGTCTGCTCCTCCCTCTGTTTCTCACCCTGCTCTCCCTCTCTCTCAGATAAATAAATAAATAAATAAATAAATAAATAAATAAATAAATAAATAAA
>NW_023270268.1:101145670-101239976 GCF_011800145.1 Mirounga leonina
AAATAAATAAATAAATAAATAAATAAATAAATAAATAAATAAATAAAAAAAATCTTTAAAAAAGTGATTTTAAAAAGTAAAACATTATAACTATGGGAAAAGTGGGAAATGTATCAATAATTATAAATAAGGAATTAAAAATCACCCTTAATCCCACCACCCCAAGAGGATGACTATTAATATCATCATCAAAACACCCAGCATTTTTCTATATATCTTTACATCAGGTCAAAAAATACATATTGTTTTGTTCCCTGATTTTTATAATCCAACAGTATGTCCTAAACATTTTCTCATAATGTACCTAATATCTCATATTTAATGTGCCATAATTTATTTACATATTTTGTGTATTATTATTACTATAAATAATCATATAGTGAACTTTTTCATATAAAGATTTGTGCATATCTCTGATTATTTCTTTAAGGTTAAGTTCATAAAGTAGAATTGCTGGGTCAAAAGAAATATATTTTAAAACTTTGAGATATTTTGCCAAATGACCTCCCATAAAAAATTTAAAGTAATTTTCCTTAACCCTGGTGAATCTGAGAGGTAAAACTGACATTCATAGCTATCTCAATTTGCATATCATTGTCAATAATGTTGAACATTTTTCTCATTTTTATCAGCCATTTGTATTCTCTCACCAACCCAGTCTGCTGCTGTGTCTCTCTCTGGAAATATCAAGAAGAAAAAAATGGAGAAGAAGTCATATTTCTTGCTTATTCTTAGTAGTGATACAAGCTTAATGCCATAAATGACTTAAAGTGTAAGCGTCTCACTGTGGATACATCATAGGTTCATAGTCTAAAAATTAGACATCAGTAAGTATCTCTGCCCTGCGCAGTTATTTCTCTTCCCTAACATCTGATGCCTTACTAGATTTTAAAGAGTTTGGGAGCAAGAATCATTTTTTAATTTTTCTCTATGTCCCCAGCACCTACATAGTATCTGGCACATGGCAGATGTCAATGGTTGTTGTTTGGCTGGATGAATAAATAAATGGGTGAATGTTGGCCTAAGAATTTATTCTACCTTTCTATCTGGTTCTATCCTGCTTCAACTTGAGAGCCAAGCTAGAATTTCTCATGCTGTTGAAATATACCATACTATTGAAATATGCCATGAGGATATTTCTGTTAACTTTCTAAGGACAAACACTGAGTTTTGGTGCAAAAGGATCAACACTGACATTCTCCAAATACAGTAGTGCATTATTTCAAGTAGTTGGTTGCCCAATATCCCTGGCTCTCATACCCCATGTTCTCCTCATTTAGCTCTACACTAACATCCAGCCAATATTAATTTTCTAAACCTTTCTGATCCATCTCTGCTCATAAAATTAATTCTAGCTTTCTTTCCCCACCTCTCCTCTACCTTCTCTTGAGCATATAACTTTTTTCCCTTTCTTCTCTTTCCCTCCCTTCCTCTCCTCTTTTCCTCCCTCCCTCCCTCCCTTCTTCCTTCCTTCCTTCCTTCCTTCCTTCCTTGCCTTTCCCTGCTCTTCCCTCCCTTTCCTCTTCCCCACCAGGCTTGGTCTCTTTGACTCGTGAGACATAATTATTTTATCACTTTTAAGCACTCACATTTATAGTAACTACTTGTCCATAGGAGAAAGAGACTAATATAATGATCATAAGGAAAGGTCTTTCCATTAAGACTCCTATCACAGACACAGAGAGACAGAATAACAAGCATAGAAGAGAGCACTGAGCTAGGATGGATGCCGTGACAGGTGATCCCAGGGTGAATCTAACAATGCAGACTTGACCTATATCACCTTTATAAACCATTCCACCAAAACGCATCTACTTCCAGGAAAATCCACATGCCTCCTTTAGCCTCTACCATGCTCACCCTCTTTCTTTTCACTTCTTTTTCTCTATTCTATTCTCCAGACTTTCTTCTTTCATTATTCCCTCCAGTGTCCCTTTCTGCAATCATCTCCACCCAGGATCTCTGTCTCTCACCTCTGCTTTTGTCCACACCCAACAGTTAAGTCTGTTAGCCTAGCATTACCACAACTAACTTAACAACAAATGCCAAGAACATACTATTGTATATTAAGACATTTCCAGCATCCAAAGGACCTGGATGGTCCAATTACTGATCTTTTGGACAAATAAATTCACTGAGCTACTTAGGGATACTCTTTTTGGACACTGGAATGCAAATTTTCTTATAACCGACTTGCCCCTGGTTGGAACCTTGATAAGTGAAGAGATTTTATGGCTTCACAGCTTAATTGAAAGCATCAACTCATCAAGTTTTATAGAACCTTTTTTTTTTTCTCTGCTTGATGATGCAGAACTCTGCAGTCTTAATCAGGTTCCTCTGCAACCCTTGAGCAGATTCCAAGATCATTTTTGAGGGATGTACTGCCCTATCTCCAAGCAAATCCATGACTAATCTCTATTCAGGGTGGGTCAGCCTCTCAATTTGTTTTTTAGGTTTTTACTTAAATTCCAGTTAGTTAACACACAGTGAAATATTAGTTTCAAGTGTACTATTTAGTGATTCAACACTTACAACACCCAGTGCTTCTCACAACAAGTGCCCTCCTTAATCCCCATCACCTGTTTAACCCATCCCCCCCACACCTCTGGTAACCATCTCTTTGTTCTCTATAGTTAGGAGTCTGTTTCTTGGTTTGCCTCTCTCTTTCTTTTTTCCCCCTATGCTCATTTGTTTTATTTCTCGAATTCTACATATAAATGAAATCATATGGTATTTGTCTTTCTCTGACTGACTTATTTCACTTAGTATTATACTCTCCAGCTCCATCCATGTTGTTGCAAATGGCAAGATTTCATTCTTTTTTATGGCTGAATAATATTCCTGTGTGTGTGTGTGTGTGTGTGTGTACCACATCTTCTTTATCCATTTATCTGTTGATGGACACTTGGGCTGCTTTCATAATTTGGCTGTTGTAGATAATGTTGCTATAAACATTAGGGTGCATGTTTCCTTTTGAATTAGTGTTTTTGTATTTTGGGGGTAAATACCTAGTAGTACAATTGCTGGATTGTAGGGTAGTTCTATTTTCAACTTTTTGAGGAATCTCCATACTGTTTTCTAGAGTCAGCCTCTCAATTTTTATCTGCATTTCAGTTTTGTTTGTTTGTTTGTTTAATGGGCTCCATAAAGTTGTTTAATGTTTGTTTGTTTAATGGGCATGGAGCCCATTAAACAATGTTGGGCTTGAACTCACAACCCTGAGATCAACACCTGAGCTGAGATTAAACTTGGATGCTCAACTGACTGAGCCACCCAGGCACCCCTGCATTTCAGTTTTTACATCTAATACACCCGGACTGGTTTTTCGTGTACTGTCTAAAGTATCCGAATCCGCAAGATGAAATAGTAACACTTCCATGCCTCATCAAAGAACTGTCCACCTCTAGCTAAAAACAGCTAGAAACTTGTGTTTGAGAGACCTGCAAACTTCCTGTGGCTATTGGTTTTTCTAGTCTCCTACTATTTTTTTTTTCAGATGTACCATGAGTTTTTAAAAATTAAACATACATTCAAATGCAATTTATAAACTGTAAACATGTACAAATAGGTTTACTATAAAACATATAAAAAGAGAAACTATTAAAGAAGGAGAAAAAATTAAAAAGAGAAACCCTATTATTTACTTCTTATAATGCATGGATTGTTTTGTGTATTTCTACATTCCATATTGAAAACCTCTGCTCCCATGCACAAGGAAGGTCTTCGGAAAGTAATGCTGTGCCTTAGCTTAACATGTCATAGATGATCCTGTCAGCCCCAGCACCATCTTTCTTACCTTTACTCTTCTTAATTGCCCAGTTACTTTGAGATTTAGGGTCCCGCTTTTTCAGCCTCTGCTCTGTACTACCAATTTTTCAAACTTTATTTACATACTATAAAATAAAATAATATAAAATAAAATGAAAAGTAACCAGTGGAGAACTGGACAGTAGAGGAGATAAAAATTATAAAAAATTTGCCTCCACATTCAAGTGATTAGGAAAAGAGTGCGCTCTTAGGAAGAAGATAGCTCCAAAGAGAGAAGAATGTTAAGATTCCACTTGGTTTGTCTACAAATTTTGGAGGAACAAAAACATTTCTTCCATCTTCTTTGTGTAGACCTACTGAGTGTTTTCCAGGACTGCTGGAGTGGAAGCTCCAACAAGCAGTGGTTCATCCCTGGCAACATACTTATAGCATAAGCAGTGACTGCCAAGGTCAGGGAGGAAGGCAAGAAGCAGGGTGCTTGGTCTACAGAGAATTTAAGAGCAAGAATAAATCTGAGTAAAAGTCTGTTCAATTTTTATTATCACCATACACTGGCAATTCTAAATAATGTCAATGGTGAAATACTCCTCCCACAAAACATCGTTAGTCTAAAAAATTGCTGTGATTACTGTCCAGTTTTTTTTTTTAAGATTTTATTTATTTATTTGACACAGAGCGGCAGGCAGAAGGAGAGGGAAGGCAGATTCCCCGCTGAGCAGGGAGCCCGACACGGGGCTCGATCCCAGGACCCTGGGATCATGACCTGAGTCAAAAGCAGACACTTAACCTACTGAGCCACCAAGGCGCCCCAGTGTTGAGTTTTAATAATATTTATGTAAGCTTAAAATTAGCACATTTTAATTTCTTATCCTTTAATAGGCAATGTATTCTACATGGAAGTTAATTCAGAAAACTTCCAGTTATATGGGTGGGCTCTAAATATTCAGTCTCAGCTATCAACCTTCATTTTTTTTTAATTGAAATATAATTGACACACAATGTTACATTAGTTTCAGGTGAACAACATAGTGATTCAACAAGTCTATATATTATGCTATGTTCACCACAAGCGTAGCTACCATCTGTCCCCATGGAATGCTATTACAGTACCATTGACTATATTCCCTATGTTGTACTTTTTATCACTGTGACTTATTCATCCCATAACTGGAAACCTGTATCTCCTTCTCTCCTTCACCATTTTGCTCATCCTTGCCCTCTGCTATCCTCTGACAACCATCAGTTTGTTTTCTATATTTATGGGTCTATTTCTGCTTTTTGTTTGTTGGTTTATTGGTTGTTTCATTTGTTTGTTTTTTAGGTTCTACATTTAAGTGAAATCATATGGTATTTGTCTTTTTCTGACTAACTTGTTTCAATTAGCATTATACCCTCTAGATCCATCCACATTGTCTCAAATGGCAAGAACTCATCCTTTCTTATGACTAATATTCCATTATATATAAATATACATATATAATACACACACACATACACCTCACATCTTCTTTATCCATTCATCTATTGACGGAGACTTGGGCCACTTCGATATCTTGTCTCTTGTAAATAATGCTGCAATAAACATAGGGGTGCATATATCTTTTCAAATTAGTGTTTTATTGCCTTTGGGTAAATATCTAATAGTGGAATTACTGGATTGCATAGTATTTCTATTTTTAATTTTTTGAGGAAACTCCATACTGTTTTCCACAGTGGCTGTACCAATTTACATTTCCACTGAGAGTTCACAAGTGTTCCCTTTTCTCCACCTCCTTGCCAACATTTGTTATTTCTTGTGTTTTTGAGTCTAGCCATTCTGACAGGTGTGAGATGCTATCTCATTGTGGTTTTGACTTGTGTTTCCCTGGTAATTACTGATATTGAGCATCTTTTCATGGGTCTGTTGGCCATCTGCATGTCTATGGAAAAATGTCTATTCAAATCCTCTGCCCATGTTTTGACTGAATTACTTGTTTTTATAATATTGAGTTGTGTGAGTTCTTCATATATTTTGGATATTAACCCCTTATCATATATATAATGTGAAAAGATCTTCTATTCAGTAGGTTGCCTTTTTGTTTTGGTTTCCTTCACTGTGTAAAATATTTTTATTTATTTTTATTTTTTTAAAGATTTTATTTATTTATTTGACAGAGAGAGAGACAGTGAGAGAGGGAACACAAGCAGGGAGAGTGGGAGAGAGAGAAGCAGGCTCCACACAGAGCAGGGAGCCCAATGTGAGGCTCGATCCCAGGACCCTGGGATCATGACCCGAGCTGAAGGCAGACGCTTAATGACTGACCACCCAGGGGCCCCTAAAATCTTTTTTTTTTTTTGGTGTAGTCCCTATAGTTTATTTTTGCCTTCATTTCCCTTCCCTGAAGAGACATAGCTAGAAAAATGTTGCTAAAGCCAATGTCAGAGAGATTACTGCCTATGTTTTCTTCTAGAAGTTTTATGATTTCAGGTCTCACATTTAGCTCTCTAACCCATTTGAGTTTATTTTTATGTATAGTGTTAGAAAGAGGTCCAGTTTCATTCTTTTGCATGTAGCTGTCCAGTTTTCCCAACACCATTTATTGAAGAGACTCTCTTTTCCCATTGTATATTCTGGCCTCCTATGTCATAGATTAATTGACCAGATAAGCATGAGTTTATTTCTGGGCTTTCTACTATCTTCTGTTGATCTATGCATCTATTTTTGAGTCAATACTGTACTGTTTTGATTATTATAGCTTTGTAGTATATTTGAAATCTGGGATTGTGTTACCTCCATTTCTGTTCTTCTGTCTCAGGATTGCTTTGGTTATTCAGGGTCTTTTGTGGTTCTATACAAATTTTAGTATTATTCTAGTTCTACAAAAAATGTTGTTGGTATTTTGATGGGGATTGCATTGAATCTGTAGGTTGCTTTGGGTAGTATGGACATTTTGACAATATTAATTCATGAACATGGAATATTTTTCCACTTGTGTTGTCTTCATTTTACTTCATCAATGTTTTATGCTTTTAAGATTATAGGTCTTTTACCTCCTTGGTTAAGTGTATTGCTATGTACTTTATTCTTTTTGTTGCAGTTACAAATAGAATTTTTTCCTGATTTCTCTTTTTGCTACTTTGTTACTAGTGTATAGAAATGCAACTGATTTCTGTGTGTTAATTTTGTATCCTCCAACTTAACTGAACTTATTTATTACTTCTAAGTTTTCTGGTGGAGTCTTCAGGGTTTTCTATGCATTGTATCATGTCAACTGCTAATAGTGACAGTTTTACTTCTTCCTTACCAATTTAGATGCCTTTTATTGTGTGTGTGTGTGTGTGTGTGTGTGTGTGTGTGATTGCTGTGGCTAGGACTTCCAGTATTATGTTGAATAAAATTGGAAGTGGACATCCTTGTCTTGTTTCTGATCTTAGAGCAGCTCTTAGCTTTTCAACATTAAGTATGATATTAGCTGTGGGTTTATCATATATGGCCTTTTTTATATTGAGCTATGTTCCTTCTAAATTCACCTTGTTGAGAATTCTTATCATGAATGGATGTTGTACTTTGTCAAATGCTTTTTCTGCATCTGGGGAAATGATCATATGGTTTTTATCCTTTTTCTTGTTAATGTGGTATATTATGTTGATTGATTAGTGAATATTGAACCAACTATGTATCCCTGGAATAAGTCCCATTTGATTGTGATGAATTATTTTTAAATGTATTGCTGAATATGGTTTGCTAATATTTTATTGAGGATTTTTTTGCATCTACGTTTATCAGGATATTGGCCTGTAGTTTTCTTTTTCTGTAGTATCTTTATCTGTTTTGGTATGAGGGTTATGCTGGCTTCATAGAATTATTTGGAAGCTTTCCTTTCTCTTCTATCTTTTGGAATAATTTGAGGAGAATAGGTATTAACTCTTCTTTAAATACTTGGTAGAGTTCACCTGTGAAGCCATCTGGTCCTGGACTTTTGTTTATTGTGATTAATGTTTCAATCTCATTACTAGTTATCAATGTATTCAAATTTTCTATTTCACCCTGATTCAGTTTTGAAAGATTGTATGTTTCTAGGAATTTATCAGTTTTTTTCTAGGTAGTCCAATTTGTTGACATATAATTTTTCCTAGTAGTCTCTTATTATCCTTTGTATTTCTTTGGTGTCAGTTGTTACTCTCCTCTTTCATTTCTGATTTTACTTATTTAGGTCCCTCTCTCCTTTTTTCTTAATGAGTCTGGCTAAAAGCTTAGCAATTTTGTTTATTTTTTCAAAGAACCAGCTCTTTTTTTAAAAAAAAAAAAGTATTTTATTTATTTATTTGACAGAGAGAGAGTGAGAGCATAAGCCGGGAGACAGAGAGAGAAGGAGAAGAAGGCTCTCTGCCGAGCAGGGAGCCAGATACGAGGCTGACACTTAACAAACTGAACCACTCAGGTGTCCCAGAACCAGCTCTTTTAAAAATATATATATTTATTTATTTGAGAGAGAGCTTGAGCACATGGGGGGCGGGAGGCAGAGAGCAAGGGAGAAGCAGACACCCCGCTGAGCAGGAAGTCTGACATGGGGCTCAATCGCATGACCCATGAGATCATAACCTGAGCCAAAACCAAGAGTCAGAGGCTTAACCAACTGAGCCACCCCAGGTGCCCTTCAAAGAACCAGTTCTTAATGTCATTATTTTTTTTCTATTAATTTTTTTAGTCTTTATTTCATTTATTTCTATTCTGATGTTTATTATTTCCTTCCTTCTACTAATGATGGAGTTTGTGATATGCCTTCATTTCAATTTTTAAAGTAAGTTCATAACCCTTCAGAAACATTCAAGTTTGCCTTTATGTCTACAACTCCTATCTTGCCATGTATTCCTGCAGTTAAACAGTTTAATCTAAATAAGTAATGATAGCCCAGTGACTGTAAAGAATAATTAATGGTATTTAAATTACATCAATTTGGTCACTCTATATGATTATGTGGAGTTTAATTGTTTTTAAAATTTTAAACTCAAAGAGTGTGCAAACTGAATGGTATAATATTTTTTGTTTGGTAGGTGAAAATTTTAATTCACACAAAAATATTATGCTGACTTTAAACAATAGCTTTAAAATTGACATGTGTTCTTTTAATGTTTTTATGTTTGTTTTAAAACTAGAGAATGAATCAAGAAATAATGATTATTACTGATCATTGCATAATTATTACTGGAAATAATTTTGTTATGTAAAGGAGAAGAGTGTTAGAGTGATCCCCTCTGGGTATCAAATATGCTAGGCATGCTGCTGACTACAAGTGTTGCACAGAGGTTATGGTCACTCTCCCTGTTGCCCAGGCTCATTGTAAACCAAGCATACTCTCTTGTGATCCCGTTCTCTTCTCTTTCCCTGCCATTCTCAACAAACCCACTAGTTCAATTCATATCTTAAATCAACGTTCTTTTGGTCATCCGCTTCCCAGTCTATCACTTTCTTGACTCCCTTAAAGTTTTCACTTCTTTCATTAAATTATCTATGTTATTATATTCATCTGTGGATTGACTATTCTCAAATTTATATCTCTGACTCTCACCTTTCCCCTGAACCCTAGACTTGTATACCCAACTCCTATGCCACAGCTCCACCTGGATGTCTAATAGACATATTAAAGTGACTATGATCAAATATGATTTAATGTTCTTGCCATATCTATGCTGTCCCCCGGGGTCCCCACTTCAGCAAATGGCATCATTCTTCAACAAGTCATTTAGAATATAACCTTGATCTTTCATTACTCTGTTTCTCCTATATCTCATATCCACTGCATCAGTAAAACTTAAGAGGCTCAACCTTCTATATATAACAAAAATTTACCCAGTTCTCACCCCTTCCCTTACTACCATCTGATATCTGGAACTGTACGAAAGCTTGCTGCTTGGTTTCCTTGCTTACCTGTTTTCCTCCACAGCAGTGGCCTTAGTAAGCTTTATAAAACATAAATGATCTTATATAGATAAATCATATCATCATTCCCCTGAGCAAAATGCTCCAGTAATTTCCCATCAAATTTACAATAAAACCCAGAGCCCTTATGTTGGTTTACAAGTGCTGTATAACCAACCCAAAGTGGTCAAAGTATGACCACTTTTCTCACTTCTCTTTCCTTTACTCATTTCACTCTTTTCAGCCACACTGGCTTTGTTGCTATTCCTTCAACACACCAACCATCTCTCTGCCTTAGCTCTTTATATTTGTTTGTCCCTGAGCCTGAAACATTTGCCCCAGCTTTTTCTATGGTATGCCCCATACATCTACAGGTCATTGTTTACAAGTTATCTTTTCTGAGATGTCTTCCCTGAGCACACTGCATTATATACAACACAGAAGTATATTCAATTGCCTTGCCTTCATTTCTTTTCCTTCAGGGCATTTTTCTATATCTGACATATTATATATTTATCTTCCACCTTCGAGTATAGTCTCAAGAGGGCAAAAACCTTGCCTACATTGCCCACTGCTGAGTCACCAGAGCTATAATTTATATAGAGAAGATCTATACTCATTGAGTTAACAAATGGACAAATGTACTCAACTTTTATACCAAATCCAAATCTGTGCTCTTCCCTGCTCTTTATCACTCTTTTGTTTCCTTAGCTCCTATTGGTGCATTAAGGAAGCGTCCTTGACTTTTTGTTAGCGTCATTCTCAAAGTTTCCTGGGAGAGCTATGTCGACGAAATAGCGGGTCCTCGGAGGGCATCTTTAGGGAAAGAGGCGGTGAGGCTGGCCACCGTTGCAGCAGAGCCAGGCTTCCCCACCTGCCTGCCTCCAACAGCGGTCATCCAACAGCCATTCTCTGCTTCTTCATTTGGCTTTTGAATCATGGGATTCAATCCTGGTGACCATGTGCCCCATCCTAGAGAATAAATCACGTATGAGCCCAATGGTCGTATATAAGGGATTGTAGAGATCTACTCAATTTCTTAGCCACACAGGAAAGGGAGATCATGTGACTCAGAACTGAACAATGAAATGTAAGGGGAGATTTGCTTGAGTTTCTAGGGGAAAATCTTGCTTCCAAAATGAAAAGGCAAAACCTCCAAAGAAAATGGCCTTACCCCAGTCCTTCCTTCCTGCTCAGGATCTTGACAGAGGCTGTCATAATGCCTGCCACCTTGCGACTGTCAAGAGAGTGGATCAAGGATAAAAATCCAGTGAGCTGAGGATGGTAGGAAAAAAGGGGAAGAGATCAAGCTGGTAATGACCCTATTGAACCTCCAACAAGAACCTTGCAATCAAACGCTTTGCTTCTGTTTAAGTAAATAGTAAACTTCCCTGTTTATAAACAAGTGCTAATCAGGTTTTCTGTTACTTTCCCACAGATGGGATTAGCCAGGGACAATAAAATGATGTCTAAACAGGTGACAAATAGGGTTCTGTTGAGACCTTAAAGTCACCTCTTCCTGATGAAGGATCACACAAAGACCTATAATATGGGGCTGTTAACAGAAGGCTTAGGTACTGGCCTTATCAGGTTGCCAAGAAGAAACGAGAGGGAAGAACAGAAAGGCAGGAGGACACCCCTTGGCAGAGAACCAGAGCAAAGGCAGCTGTTGCTTATCATAGACACACTGAATTTATCACAGTTGTGTGTCACGCCCTAGCACACATTTCTTTGAAAATGTACTGGAGAGTGTGTTTGTATATTGTGCTTGCTTGTGTGTTGAGGGGTGTCCAGGTCAAAATCACAGGGTATAAAGCATCCTTTCCTGACCAGTCTTTGCAGACCTTTTCTGAACTTCTCAGTGAGTGAATTTGCTTTGCAGCCACTCTTCCTAATTCTTCGAGCCACTTGGAAGAGATCCAGCCTCTTCCATACTGATACTGGTGTTCCTCTCTTCTCTCTTGAAACTCTTCACATGTTCTTTGCCCTTCCTTCCCAACCATAGTGGAGCTGAGAGATGTCAGCATTCTATCTTTCCCCAGCCCCAGGACGCTGCCATTCTACAGGATGAAGTCTACCTCTTGCTTCCTTCTTATTCTCATCCTCCTCTAGCTGATGATCCCAGGGACTGCTCCGTGTTCCTTAGACTCCATTGTGGATATAAAGATAAAGGAAGCTCTCAAAAGCTTAGGTAATTGACTGGGGGTGGGGAGTGGGAGAGAACCCCTGATCATTCCTCAGACAGATATCATGGGCAATATCCCTTCTACTCTCCTATTCAGACTTAAATCCTTTCCCAACAAAAAGGATGTCATGTGTCAGTATCACAAACTCAGGCAGACTATCCTCTTGCCCTGCAGGTAAGTAATTCCATGAGGAGGAATGGTGGGTAAGATGCCCTGTGCCCTCCCCTGATCATCCCCCAGCATCTTTACCTTCCCCCTGTCTCATGTTTGTATTATCCTAGGGCTGAGTCTTAACTCCTGATTCCCAGTGATCTCTTGCCCATTCTCATTTCCCTTAACAATGCTACTGAGGGCTCTTGGGTTTCTGCCTCTTCCTTTCCCACCTCCCTTTCATGACCTCATACACCAGCCCTTCCTCCCTCAGTTGTCCTGTTATGATCTGTCACCTACCATTCCACACCCCCCCCCCCCGTCATTCATCTCCCTTTCCGAATCTATTCCCTTGTTTGGGTGGGTAGGGCCAGCACTGAGGTAAATATAACATGAATCTAAGCAAAGAAATGCTCAGGGCCCTCACTTTCCCAGGTCTCTTCCATGGCCCTATTCCTAAATTTGTTTTAGTAATTTTTGTATTTTTTTTTTTTCCCTTAAAGAGGGCTCTCAAAATTGAATTACTTTTCAGCCCCACAAAGCTTAGATCTGCCACTGGGCTGCGCAGAAATGAAAAATGGTAGGAGTACACCTCCCTCCGCTCAAAATCCAAGGGTTCTAATGTCTGTGTCTCCTGTGCCCGTGCAGAGATGGTTGTCACTGGCTGTGCCTGAGGCTATGGCTGTGGTTCCTGGGATATCCAGGGAGAAACCACATGCCACTGCCAGCCCAGCACGGTAGACTGGGCCACTGCTCGCTGCTGCCACCTGACGTGAGGGGGAGGAGGAAGAGAACCCAGCTATGTGAGCATGACTGTAATGAAACCATACGCCAAACAGGAAACCTGACTCAGACTGTCCCTTTCATTTGTTACAACCTGCTTCTTGGGTAGTAAAGACAATTTTTGCATCTCTCATGGTTGTATTTTTGGTATTACTGCCCCTGGCTTAGAATTGCTCTAGCCAGAAAATTTCTCCACCGTCCTAATTAAACTCCACCTCAGCAAGGATGAGGAAGAATATGGGGGAGAATGGGAAAAACTGAGATTGCTACTCCAGCCTCCTAGTTCCCTCATTGTTTAACAAAAGGATGCTGACTGTGCCAGGAATTTTGCTTGGCACTAGAAGTACAGAGAAAGAAAGTAACATGCATGCCCTTATTGGAGCTCAATGAGTAGAACAGTGGGTTCCAAACTAAGTGCAGGCAGACTTTCCAAGGGAGAGACAAGTAATGACAGTTTTAAAAAGAATAAATTTCTAGATTTCTGTTTTGTGTATATACTGTTTCCTAAACTTATGTGTCAGAGATTTATTTTGACCAAAGTGATGAATTTGCCATTGTCTGTCACCCCCATAACAAAAGAAAAACACAACCTTTACCTGCCATAGAACCTTACCATGATTCATCAGCTTGGGGTATAAATATCTGCAGAATGGAAAGGAATGATACAAAATATTGGCACAAAGGTTGAGTGATCCGGTGACTGGGTAACAAGTCCTTCTATAAGTTGTGAGACTTCCAGTGTTTGACACAATATTAAAGAACGGTATCATCCAGTTATCGATTGGTAGACCACCAAAACTAATTTTTAATAAGTTGCAGTATGATTTTTAACAAATAACTCAAAAGGAATCCAAATGAAGTGAATGATACTACTACAATAAAATTTTTCCTCCCTGCATACTTAATTATGAAGTTGTCATCTCAAAGCTTGTATCTATGAAAAGAAAAAAGAGAAATATACTTGGCTCTAAACCTCCTCTCTCTCTAGGATTATTTGTTCATGAATATATAAACTACTCATAGAAAAAAAACAGCTCCATCTCTCTCATTAAGAAATACATTTCCAAAATATACTGTTTGTGTTTATTACTTATCCAAATTTGTTATACATGTTTTGTTTAATTGTGTACTATTAATGGGTATAACACTAACTTAATACCCCTACTTATGGCAAGTAGAGTGAGTCTCTTAAAATATAAACCAAAATCATGTCACATTTCTGCCCAAATTACACATTCTAGTGACTTCTCACTACACAAAAATAAAATCCCAAGTATTGGGATCTTCTTCTTCGATGCTTTTTCATTTTGACTCCAAATATGTATTTGTCTGTTAATGTATTCTCTCCACCCTCAGAACATGTAATCCATGAAAGATGAAACTTTGTCTAACTTGTATATCATTGAGTCTCCAGTGCTTAGAATGGCACCTGGCCCATGGAGGAGCTGCAATGAACAAATGAATTAGTCACTATCAAGTCTGAGTCTGCTCCCTCTCATGCCTTCTATCCCACTTCCTATGGTCGTTGAGGGACAGACACTGTTTTACTGGTCCCTTCGTCCCACGCTCAAGGTGCCTGTGGAAGAAATAACTGTACATCAGAGGGCACATCTGAAAAGAAAAAGTCAGGGTGAAGATGGAAGCAAGAGAGGTTAGCAAAAGCAGAAGCAGATGTCAGATTTTGTAGCCCTGGCTGATATGGTTGCCCACTGAGTGGCCAATTTCCCCTTTCTCTGTGTGAACAGCTTCCTGATTTCACTCAGAATAGTAATGTGCCCAGTCCTGAGGGATAAGTCACTGTTTAAGTCAATAATGGATCTTCTTCTCCTCTTGGCCAAATATTCTCTTTCCTAGACACCTTTGCAAGGGGTAGAGTTGGGACACGTGACCCAAATCAGGCCAAGAAGAAAGAGGAGGACTCTGCTTGGGTCTTCTGAGAAAGAGTTTGCTTCCTGGATGAAAAACAGAGACTCAAAACTGTCCATGACAATTTTGTTGCTTTGGGTTTGGGTTTGAGAATGTGAGGTCTGGAGCTGTTACCATGGAATTAGTCAACTATCTTGTGATCTCTGAGGAAAAACTGTAAGGATGGTGAAGAAGGAGGGAAAGAATCTGAAGCTGCCAGAACATAGAATTTGAAAAAAGTCTAGAATCATCGAAACCTCATTTCTTCATAAATAAAGAAATCAAAGTTTGTATTCATTCATTTTTACAAGTATTTATTGAGTTCTGCTGTGTGACAGGCAGTGGGATATAGTGGTGGCTAAAATAGGCAAAAATTACTGCATTCATGAGCTTCCGTTCTTTTTTTTTAAAGATTTTTATAATTTATTTATTTAGAGTGAGAGAGAGTGAGTGTGTAAGCAGGGGAAGGGGCAGAGGGAGAGAATCTCAAACTCCCTGCTCAGTACAGAGCCCAACACGGGGCTGGATCTTACAACCCTGAGATCATGACCTGAGCTAAAATCAAGAGTCTGACACTTAACTGACTGAGCCACCCAGGCACCCCAATGGAGCTTCCATTCTAATTCTAGGCTTCTACCAGCTGGGATTTTTGTTAATGTCCCATGGACAGAATTAGTCAAGGACAATGTAATAATAACTGAGCAGATAACAACCAGAGTCCACACTTTCTGCCTCTTCCTGTTGAAGGAATGAACAAAAGTTCTGTAATGTGAGATGTCAGCAAACTTGGCAATTCTTGGCAAGCTAGCTGCCAGGTTTGTGGGGCTACCAAGAAGAGAGGGGAGGGGGGAAAGAGAAAGGTGGAAAGACTTATCCAGCAGAGAACAAGAGCAAAGGCAGCTAGTCCTTTCGGCCTCTTTCTGAAGGCTGGACCCTCCCCAGCTGCCTTAGATCCCAAATACAGTCTGTGTTTGTTGGTAGACATGAGGGAATGCCCTTGGCACATGCTGCCGGGGTCAGAAACGTCCCTGCGCTCCCAACCTTAGCAGACCTTTCCTAAACCTGGCTGTGTGAGTCTGAAGCAGAGCTCTCTTCCCTGACATCTCTGCCTGTCAGGAGTGCTGCAAAGGGATCCAGGCTCCCCAGTCCAGTTCTTCCCTACTGTCTTTTCCCTCCTCTCCCGCTCTGGACCCCAAAATTGTTTCATCTTCTCTCCATGTTTTCCTCATGGCAGGACGCTGTTTTCCCACAGGATGAAGCCCTCTTCTTACCTCCTCCTCATCCCCCCTTCTACCTCCTGAGCTCAGAGGATTCTTTGTGCCGCTTACACTTTGCTATAGAGGAAAAGGTAAGAGCAGCTCTCAGTGAGTTGGCCGACTTATACTGGAGGGGGAACTGGGAGCAGGGGCAGTCATATCCCAGATTCTCAATCCTGCTAGTAGACTCCACCCCATTTCCTAACCCATCTCCAGATGGCAACCTCTAACTGGAAGATTCATCCCTAAAATCCCTGCCTTCTCTGTGCCCTATGGGCTCCAAGAGCTGCTGGTGGCTCAGTGATGAAGTCTACACAGAACATTCTCGAGCTCTTACCATGTGCTAGGCACTGTTAGGCATTCCGTTATTATTTTATCAACTTCTCAGTACACTATGAAGTAAGCACTGTTATTTCCATTGTGCAGAAGAGAAAACTGAAGCTTAGACAAGTTACATTATTTATCCGGCAGCACACAACTGTTAAGGGGCTCAATCCTGGATACGCTGACTCCTTTGCAGAAGGGGGATGTAGAATGTAGGGGAAGGGGCTGGCCGTTGTAGGCCCTGTCTTAGCTCGTCTCTCCCAAAGAATGCAAGCCCTCAGGCTGCATGAAACTGCTCTGCTGTTGTAGCATCACTAATGAAAATAACCTGTCCTCCTGCCTCTCAAATAAGTTATTATATGAAGATGGAGGTGTTTGCTCACCCCTTGCCCTTCCTCATGCACCTGGGCTCATTACTGCCAACCCATCACTGTACCAACAGGTTTTCTCCAAACTCAGGATTGTAATGTCATTGGGTTGGGTCATAACTCCAATATCCATAATTTCCATCCTTCCCTTCCAAGGGGCTACTTAGGGACCTGAGGTTTCTTTCCACTCCTTCCTTTCTTCCTTAGCCTCCCCCATACAAATCTTCCGTCTCCTCCAGTGCCCTGCCATGTCACCTCCTTCCTCTTCTGTGTCCTCCATCTCCCCCTCCCAACCTAATCCTGTGCTGTTTCTGCCCCCTCAGAAGGGAGGAGGCAAAGGAGAACTGGGGAGGGCTTGCTCGTGTGCCTGTGCCCGTGGCTCCCGGGATGTCCAGGGGGACAGCGTGTGTCCCTGCAGTGCAATCCTGTAGGGTGTACATGGCCTGCTGCTGCTTCCTCATTTCAGTGAAGGAGGCAAGATCTCCATCTGGGGACCACGAAAGCAACAAGATCATGGCACCAACCAGGAAACCTCCACCCCCTCTCCTTCAAACCATGACCTCTCAAGTCCCCTCTGCCCGTGACATCCCTGCCCCACCAATAGTAGAGATAGTCTTTGCTCCTCTCTGTGTCTTTGGTGTTACTACACCTTGCTGAGGTGCTAGGAGAGGGCGGAGAGCACGAAATGGGTGGTGGAAGAAAAACACTGTAGCTACCAACCACAGCCTGTGACCAGCTACAGAGGCAGAGATATTAGAATCTATGTTTTACATTAGTTAACTGTTTCTTATCTTCCTTTTTTCTCCCCATTAACTTTTATGGAGAGCATTGGGTGGTAGGTAATGTTTTTGGTTTTAGTTCTCAGGGAGGAGGAGAATATATAGCCAGGTTCCTTCCACATCCGGTCACTGCGTTCCACCAAAGCCAGAGTTCCTGTCAGGGGTTTATTTCTATGTTGTTCTCTCTCCTGGCTTCAGGATCGGCTCCTTCTTCTGAACTTTTGTTGGATTCTCCTTAGTTACACCTTAGCTTGGGTGTGCATCTATCTCCTGCTACAATTCTGACAGATATAATCACCAGTAACAGATCTGTCCCTCCTCCACCCCTTTGTACTTCAGGGAGTACAAGGGGTTTAGAATCTTCGTAAAACTTCTGTATTCTAGATAATCCCATATTTTTGCCCTGACTGCTCTCTCTGGTGATGAAAGCTCGTACTAATGGCTTCATTTATATTGCATTGCCACAAACTAAGCCCAGGCCCCTAGTCCTTTGAGGAGCATTAGTGAGTACTGACAAGCCACTATTTACCGAACACTGTGACAAGACTTTTACACACAGTATATCATTTAAATGTCACAAGAATGGCAAATCCACTCTACTCATTGCTCAGGCCAAATATGTTGGAGTCATCCCTGATACCTCTCTTTCCTTACCTGACAGATGGGGGTACTCAACAAATATATTGAATGAATCAGTAAACACTTCTGTGGTAAAGGTGCTATCTACATTTTGCAGTGGGCCATTAAGAAACCTGCCTGAAGTGGCACAGCTGAAAAGTCAGAGCTGGGAGACTCTAACCTGTTTTGTGTGATTCTGAAGCCCCCTTTCCCCTAGACCGGGCTGTGCCCCAACGTGGACTTCCACATTAGCCTCTGTCTGCTCTTTCTGATCCTGCCCCACCTGCTGCAACCTACTGTGCCCATCTGTGTAAGGATCTATCCTGAAATCATCTCTTTTCAAATCACTCAAAAACGTTCACTGCCTCCCTACCCCTGCCACCGCCTGGTGTACCAAGCTTACCATCCTCAGCTTTGCTCCAGTACACTCTTCCAACATTATTTGCTGCTCCTCTCCAGAAGATCTTCACTTTATTCAAATGTGTCTATTCCTGGTAGCCTTAATCCACTCCACACACTTCTTTTTCCTCTATGCCTTTGTACAATCCATTTCTTCTACCCCAACTGCCACCCTATGTGCCCGTTCCCCCATCCCCGACCCCACTCTATAGAAAGCCTGCCTGTCCTTGAAGGCCAGGAACAGACCTCATTCCACACCGAAGCTGTCTATGACCAACCCCAGCCCACAGTGACCACGACTTCCTCTTGCTTCCAATATCTGTCTACACCTTTATTTTCCACTCGCAGATTGCTTCCTGAGGTGTTGATTATATCTTTATATGTTGTGTCTAATTTTCCTACTATATTTTAAGTTTTCTGTGCAGCAAGGACAATGTTGTATCCATCCTCCAGAGTGCTTAGGACAGAATTTTACATAGTGTAGGAGTTTAATATCTGTTTCTTATATGTCATAGCATGCTCTGGAATTTAAATGAAGTACAAACTAGATCCTAGACAGATTACTCTATTATAGTGTTTTATTTCAGAGATAGGAAGTACATGCTATGTACAGAGCATTGTCTTTAATTAGACAGATGGACCTTCACATTTCATCTCTTTCACAGCCTGCATGAACTTGGTTGATTCTCTTAATATCTAGGAATCTCAGTTCCCTTTTCTGTAAAATGGGGATAATATTACCTTCCTCATAGAGTTCTCTTAATGATTAAGTAAGGTTCCTGTGCTAAATGCCTAGCACAGTGATTGGCACATAGAAAACACTCAGTAAGTGGTATTAATTACTCTGGAACCATTAGAAGCATGTGAGCTATTATCATGGAATCAGAAAATTGTCCATCCAGGAAGCATCCCAGCCACCTTCCAGCCTGCCCTCTACCTTTTTTCAGGTGATAATTGGAGGTTGAGGGGCTTGATTAAGGTCAAAGAAATCACTAGTAGGACAGCAAACCACCAGCAATCAGATCTTTGATTTCCCAATCCCGGGCTCTTTCTACTTTACACCCTGTTTCTCATGACCAAAGCATGTAGTATTGAATAAATATTTAAACCTCATTTAAATTTTTCTAAATAAACATTGGTTCTCCTGAAAATTTTACTTCTATACTTTTGTATCAGTTGAAAATTATACCCTAGAGGCTAATCTTTAAAACAAGAAAGGATATAGCGTTGTGGTTTTGGCTTAGGGATCTAGAAACCTGGAATGATCATCTCTCTTATACCTACAGCAAGTAAAAGGGTGGATAAATGGCAAGTTCATGACTTTTTTGGAACCCACTGGAGTTTAGACAAAAAAACTACCCAAATCTGAGGAGCAACAGCTTTTGAGGGAGAAATGGGATATAAGCTGTTGTTTACCTGGGCAGTAAGAAGTTGAACCATTTCCATAGTCTCAAGTTTTTTTCCCCTCGAATACTTATTAATTACAGAGGGAAAGATAGTGACTGTACAATAGATAAACCAGAAGACATCACCTTAACTCCATGATCAAAGTGAACATCACTAGTACACCCTGATATGATACACTGAAGCATGTACCTCTCTTCTGTGGTATTCTTGCCAGAAATGCAAAACCTCAATATGATCATGAGAAAGCATCAGACAACCCCAAAGAGAGGACAGTCTTCAAAAGAATTGGCCAGTAGTCTTAGTAGTGTCAAAGTAAAAAAAAGGCTGAGGAATTATCACAAATTGAAGGATACTAAGGTGACATGACAATAAGTGTAGTATGGGATTCAAGACTAAATGCTGGGAAAAACAGGATATTAACAATAACAACAACAAAAACTGGAGAAATCAGAGGGAAAATAGTCTGTAGTTTAATAGTATTACATCGATATTTATTTCTTAGTTTTCATAATTCTGATTATACAAGATGTTAACATTTGAGGAACCTGAGTGAAGGGTGTAGGAGAGCTTTATTATTTTTATAGCTTTTCTATAAGTCCAAACTATTTCAAAATAAAAGTTTCTTTTAAACATGTAAGTCATAACAGTCATAGATTCTCAAAATTGAAAGGGATAGTTCAGTGTCATTAGTTCACTTTCCACCTAAACTTAGATATTTCTGATTCAGGCATCTACATCTACTTCTACTAACATCTATAAGCAGTCTGTTTTTGGTCTGTCTGCTTCAGGAAGAAGCAAAGTAACTGAAATATCAGGCATCAGAATTTCATTTTAGGTGGACAGAAGGGAGAAGCCCAGAATGGACCCTGAAGTCAGGTGGCCATCTCCTTTTTTTCTCTTGCTGGGAGGGAAATCAGACCACTTACGAGTGAGTTACTTCTTATTTGGACAGAGTACAAATATATTCAAGTATGTTAATGTCCTAGTTAGACAAACTAAAGAATAAAATACCAAATTTTCAAGATGCTTATACAAACATTGATCCTGGCCCTGGATATTCTACCAGAGCTAATCTATGTAACTAAATCAAAGAAAGCTATATAAAGAGTTGATTGTCTCGCTTTTTCATCCCCAGTGAGAGAGAGAGAAAGAGAGAGAGAGAGAGAGGCTTTGTAAGGTAGGACTATAGTCCCCATAAAATTTTAAATGTAAGGAGTGATCAGCAGGATGATGGAATAGGAAGTCTCAATCCTCATTTCTCCACAGAAACACCAACTTGACAATGATGCACATACCACAATACCTTTCTGAGAAATCTAAAATCCAGTTAAGAAGTTGCAACACTCCAGATTAGCACAGAACCTTTAATAGCTTCATTTAAGTGGGTAGAAAGAGCAATTTCACTTTATGCACATCAGTCCCTCTCCCAAGCCAGCACAACCTCAGCACCAAGAGAGATGGCCTTAGCTTGCAATTTCTCCCTGCAGGGTGGGGAGGGAAGTGTGCATCCAATTTTCAGCATGTTGTCCAAAGGGCTGGTTTCTGTTTCATCTCACCCAGAGCACTGATGAAACCAGCAGCTAAGAATAAAGGAAAAGAGAAGGATAGCTTGCTGTACACAGCACAGCTCCACAAGTTTGGGGAGAAAAAAACCCGCAAGAACTTGAGGTTTCTCCATAGGGAAAAAGAAAGGAGTGGAGTGTGGTTCCAATGTCCCAACTCTTAATACAACAGTAAGACACCAGGAGTAAGAGATTATGGGCTCCTGAAAAGAAACCAAGAAATCCCTGAAATTAGGAATTTATATGCACAAGTCCAGAGAAGACATATCCATAGAAAAGGTTTGAGAGGCTCTCAGAATCTCTATCGGGGCACATTAGTGAAGGTCTTCTGAACCTGTCAAAGCCCATCCATAAAGATTAGGAGAGGTGGCTATTTCTTCCAATGCTTAGGCACCAGCACAAAGCTACAAAGAACATGAAGACTCAGAAACATGAAATCAAAGGAACTGCAAGTAAATCTGCTGTAACTAATCCTAAATAGAGATCCGTGAATAGCCGGACAAAGAATTCAAAATAATCATCTTAAAGAATCTCAGTGAGTAAAGGTTTTAGCTTTCCCCATTGTTATGAATAATGCAAGCAACTGTGACTAAGGCCATGCCTGGATAATATTTCTGCCAAATATCTCCCACAGAGATAAGGCTGATTAAGGCTGGAGTCTGACTGGTAGTAGCAAGACAAATACTCATATAGACTCCCAGGGTGGAGGAAGAAATAAACTGCATTTTAAAAGATAATGAGTTGAATAGGAACTTCAGGGGGGAGGGATCCAGCTATAAAATAGCACAGCTCTGAGTTAGGTAATATGTGGGGCGGGGGGGGCAAAAATCTGACCAAAACCTTTCTCTTTTTATATAACCTAAAACACCGAAGGCATTAGAGCACATCTAAGGTGGATGGGATCTCTTTGCAAGGATCTTGCCCTTACTTTCACAGGAACTTGGAGGGACCTCCTGTACCTCAAGTAAGGCTGGTTCTTTAGTAGGGTAGATCTCCATGATCATTTAAAATCTCACCAGCTTATGTTTAAATGGCACAACTGGAAGATGGCCATGTGATGACAGAGCTGTCTGGAACCAGCACAGTTGGAAAGTTTCATCCTGCCTTATTGTTCTTCACCAACCACCGCCCCCCCCCACTCCCCAAGTAGGCTGATGGACCCAAGAGCTGCACTATGGTTGTGAGTGCCCTCTAAATAAGTTTATGACTTGGGTCCCAACAAATGCCAAGTAATCTTGACTCAGAGAAATGCAGACTGTTAGAATGTATGGTGGATTGGGCCTGATTAGAATGAGCATGAACGATTACCCAGACCTAAAAATGATAGATTTATCAGGGCCCAATATATATTGCATCTAGCATATCTACTGACAGACTTCTTTACAATCTATACCACTATTCACCATATCCATTAGCACTTCCAGCTCAGAGGAGGAGTGATTGATGTATAGAGCAGGGGTGGTACCATCTTCCGGACACAGCAAAGGAAAGTGCCACCTGAACAAGTGAGCTTGAAAGGTCACCTGGGCTCAAATATGTTTAAACCATATTCTTGAGTTTGGAAATGTTTCTACTTATTGGGTATTGACCTAATGTCTTACATGCCCTGACTAATCAGGAATTAGACTGGCTAGGTTGCCATGACAAAAAATTAAAACAAAATTTAAGAAAGTACCTCCTATCTAATTGCCTGAATGCTTATCTTTAAGGGTATGGAAGTATTAATATAATGTTCCTTTGTGCATGGGAGTAATAACTGCCACAGCATAAAATAGTACCAATCCCATCAATTAGGGTGTTTAGGCAGAGTGTTTAGTTCTCTTTCTCTATTATGAACTTGTTTGTGACAGGTAAATTTTTTACTGGATTCCTGCCTAATTACTTCAGAATAATGGTTGGATATGAGGTAACTGAGCAGTAATAAGTTCTGCAATGTTCCCAGTACTCGGGCAGCTGAAATCACCACCTGGTTGTAAATCATAACCAGATCTAGCCCTTCAGATGAAACTGGGCTCTGGTGTAAAAATTTGTCAGTTTGGGATGCATCTCAAACCTAAAAAGGTCTGTGACCAATAAAAACATTACCACTGTGAAAATGAACATTAAACATCCATCCCTTGGGTAATTTTCAGTTCGGTGACCAGACCATGGTTTAGATCAGAGCAACCAGAATGACCATAGTACATAATTAGAACCATCAGGCAATTACAAAGAATGTCAAAGAACAAAAAACACTGAGCTTGGGAGAAGCCTTGGCAAATGTCCTACAGTACACTGGCTTGGGCTGATGTTTTTTGCTTCATGTTTTGTTATGAATGCTTTATCATATGATTTAATTATTTGTATTATGAGTCTATATGAGTATTATTTGTATCATATTATTTAATTATTTGTGCTACAGGTCTTTGGCTTTATGCCCTGTTGAAATAATTCTACTGCTGTATCACATTTTCTTGCAGAATGACTAAGGGATCATTTTCCATTGATTACTCTGAAATAAAATATAAGCAAAAGAGTCTTCATGTCTTCAGCTGAGGCCATATATAGAGTCTATGCCAGCCCAAATCCCACACCTCTTTTTTTTTTTTTAACATTTTATTTATTTATTTGAGAGAGAGAGCACAAGCGAGGAGGAGAGGCAGAGGGGGAGGGAAAAGCAGACTCCCCACTGGGCAGGGAGCCTGATGCCGGGCTCAATCCCAAGCCCTTGGGATCATGACCTGAGCTGAAGGCAGATGCTTAACAGACTGAGCCACCCAGGTGCCCCTATCCTGAACCTCTTTAACAAGACCTGGTGAGTGACATCGTATTTTCTTCCCATTATATTTTCTCCTTCCACCTGTTTCCTGAGGTCTCAACCTGCTATAACCTGGCTGCAAGGCTTTTCAGTCCCTGTTTTTCCAGGAGTATCCATGTCCCCAATCCCCAGGCATCTTTGTAGTTTTCTCTTCTTTTCCTGTTCTGTCCCAGGACATTATTGAGTGGGCAGGAAGAGAAGGGCATTTTCTCATACTAAGGACAAGCAGAATACACTTCCCTGGGCTAGTAATTAGAAAGAGGCCTAAGGGGGCGCCTGGGTGGCTCAGTTGGTTAAGCGACTGCCTTCGGCTCAGGTCATGATCCTGGGGTCCTGGGATCGAGCCCCGCATCAGGCTCCCTGCTCAGCTGGAAGCCTGCTTCTCCCTCTCCCACTCCCCCTACTTGTGTTCCCCCTCACGCTCTCTCTCTCTCTGTCAATTAAATAAATAAATAAATCTTTAAAAAAAAAAAAAGAAAGAGGCCTAAGGTCTCCCTAATTGTAGGGATGTCCTTGCTTCCCCTTCCTCACTCCACCTAGATGAGGTGAAAACACCTCGAAAATATAAGGATCCCATATTTATCAAGGAGACTAGCATCCAGGGAGATTTGTACCCTAAACATGGTGAGGAAGCAGTGGAATTGGTGTCCCCAAAGGGGCCATAGAGTTGGAACAACTCTGGTCTTTGGTAAATGATTGATGATCAAAAGACATTTCCACATTTCTTGGCTTTATATAAGATGTTTACTCCACTGTAAAGTGGGGAGCCCCAATAAAGGGTGAGGTTGAATTTCCCACAAGCCTGGAAGAATGAGGGCTATAAGTCAAAATTAAGTTGACTTAGAGAACATAAAGAAATATGGAACTTCTTGCACACTCTCATTTGTGATCATGGAGGATGCCTCCAGTCACATCTCTTAGATCCCAAGTGTTCTCCACTCATCTCAGGGGGCGTTGTGCTCTGGGAGCCAAGATAGAAACCCCATAAGACCAGCCCCCTCATTAGTCCAAGTCTTTATTGAGCTTTGTTCTGAGCACTATCTAGGCTTCAGGGGCACAAAGAGGAATATGAACCAGCAGTGCCCACGAGGCTGGTGAGGTTCAGGGCACCAGGGGTGGTTTTATCATAGCTCACATCCTGGTTTTTTGTTTGTTGCTGGTCGCACCTGCTGCCTCACCATCACCTGAGGCAAATAGGGTGTTTCTCCTTATCAAGCAGTGACCTGGCCACAGCCTGGCTCATATTCTTCAGGGTAGGTCATTAGCTTGTCACCAGTTCAGGCAGATCTTTGGCAAGCCTACCTTCTCACATTATCACGATTTGAAAATGCAAACAACACACAGCTGAGCAAGCTGCAGGAAATCAGCTCTCCCAGTCCCAGGGATCAGAGTCCATCCCATCTGAGGGAAGAACAAAAGCAATGAGGGGACACAATAGGATTTTTATATCCTAGACAAGGAAAAGGTGGATCCAAAATAGAGATTATTTCCTCAACTTCACTTTTTCCTTTGTAGGGAATAATGAAAGTTCAAATAAAAAAAGCTTTCATGAGGTTTTAAAATACTTGCTGATTAAAAACAAATATTTTTAAGGGGTGCCTGAGTGGTTCGGTCAGTTAAGCGTCTGACTCTTGGTTTCGGTTAAGGTCATGACTCAGGGTCATGAGATTGAGCCCCATGTTGGGCTCTGTGCTCAGCATGGAGTCTGCTTGAGATTCTTTCCCCTCTCTCTCTCCCACCCCCTTTGCTCCTCCCCCTGATAGCACTCTCTCTCTCAAAATAAATAAATAAAACCCTAAAAAAAAACCAAATATTTTTTAACCAACATGTATTTCATGTCTATGGTGTACTAGACATTTTGGCAAGTATTAAGTATACAACAATGGTGAAGATATGGCCGCTGCTCTTGGGTATTCATAGAGTAGTCAGGGTGATAAAAATACAATTTCAAAATAATGCAGTAAGTGCTGGGTGGAAGGGGTGCCCAGATACAAGAGAAACATTGATTTAACCACCTGAAAGATGCTGAGAGTCTGAGAAACAGTTGAGGTGAGGGGACTGGCCAAGCCTCTCACATAGTAAGTTCTCAATTAGTGGGAGCTCTTACTGTTCTCTCTTCAGTTAGGTGGACTTGTGGGCACATGGGCCCAGGTGTCATGTGATGAATGAAAGTGGGATTCATACTTCCACTCTTAGTGCCTCTATTACTCTTTTGAAACATTTTTCAAAATATTTGTAAAAGATTTTCCATTTATTAATGAAAACCTGAATGGTCTGTATGTCTCCTGTTTCAAAGGAAATGAGTACTTTTGCCTCTTCTTAGACATTTTGGTTTTGTTTTTTTTCTTGCAATGGGGTTATAGGCAAGCAAATAAGAAGAACCACTATTTGCCTTAGTGACCTGGAACTAACCATTTTCCTTTATGTTTTTTCTCATGTTTCTCTGCTCTGAATCACTACCAAAAAGCTCTCTATAGCCAATGTGAGGATGAAAAAGCAAACACCTAAATGTTAAGAAAAAACAAGAACTTGAGATAGTTGTATAATCTCTCTATGCCTCTGTCTCCTCATGTCTGAAATGGGGATAGTAATAATACACACCTCATAAGGATGTTGGAAGATTGACTAGACAACATATATAAAACATTACATAAATATTAGCTTTAATTGTTTATGCAATTAAAAATATCTTTTTTTAAAAAAGATTCTATTTATTTATTTGAGAGAGAGCACATGAGAGGGGTTAGGGTCAGAGGGAGAAGCAGACTCCCTGCCGAGCAGGGAGCCCGATGCAGGACTGGATCCCGGGACTCCAGGATCATGACCTGAGCCGAAGGCAGTCGCTTAACCAACTGAGCCACCCAGGCGCCCTGCAATTAAAATATCTTTAAAGTGACTTTTCCAAAGTACCAATTCAGAGCCTAGTACATAGTAAGTGCTCTAGAGTATTGTTTATCTTGCCAAAGGTACAACTTCAAAAACATTACTATCTGCCATTGACATTAATCTCTTTCTTGTCTACACCAAATCATCACTTTTTCTACTGCAAACAGTAGTGAACCTGGCAGAATAAAGCCTTCACCAAAAGCAAGGCGATCAAGCAAGGAGATGGGGAGCTGTGCTAGGGATCCATCCATTTATCATTCCAGAAAAGATAAAGAAGACATTTCTGAAGCATTAACTCATGATCCTAGAATTCTAAATTACATCACCTATAAATCTAAGCTCCCCGTGAGTGAGACTTAACACCTGAACTGAGAGCTGAAGAGTAATGCTGTTATTTATCTGCGGAGGCCTCGTGGATGGCAGAGGTCCCAGAATTAACACTGATAATCAAGACTGCTGAAGAAGGGCTGGCCACTCTAAATCAGCCCAAATATTTTATCTGGCAACAGTCTCTGTCATATAATTCAATTAAAATTGTCGTAGAATTCTCAGGAAACCAGAGTCGCCATCAACAGGAGATTCTCTGGTCATAGTTTGTTTTGCTGGCCTTGGGTGGTTTTAAAAGGGGTGGTATTTCTTTTTCTCCCCTCATGAGAAGCAATTGTAATTAGCAGGATTTTTTTTGAAAACTCCTCACTGGTGGTTTTAGCCTTCTCTTTCCTCCTTCTTCAAGAATTTAACATCCCATAGTGGTTTAAATGTAGGGTTTACGTTTTAGAAGAAAATTCAAATTGCTCATTAGTGTTGGTTATGGCAAAAGAAATTTTTTTTTTTCATTTTAGATTAAACTGTCTAGTTAGTGACTGGAAAAGAACAAGGGATTTAAAAAAAATTGCTTGCTCTCTAAGGACAAATACTATAGAATTTAATGATGTTTTAAAAAATCTTTTTAAATCACCAAATGAAGCTCGTACCAAATTGAGCACACTCCAAATCACCTAGTGACTATTAAAGAAATGCCCCAGCAGAAGGAAGGAGAAAAACCCATTTCTTTTGACTTTAAGATAAACTAACAGCATATAACAAATAATTTCCTAATGTTCTGCTTAAAAAGTGTTCTATACAGTCAACAAAGGCACCCCATTTCTGAGACAAGATAACTGGAAATGTGCCTTGATTTTTGATATTCTAAAAAGCAACCTGCTAGGAGATTTGGGAGGGGTTTCAGTCTGGGAAAGATAAGAACTGTAGCCAAAGCATTGACAGAGACACGGCCTCCCCCACGCAAGCATTTCTTCAAGGTTACTAGTCCTAGCAACACCCTGTTAGGCACAGTGATGCAAGGATCAACAGAAGAGAGCCTGGTTTCTTTCCCAGGAGTGCAGAAAATCTACTTGGACAGTTAGAATCAACCCAAAGGCAGTAATTAACGTGGAAAATTAAGAGCAAGTTCAGAAACAAAAGGCATCATCATTTCAGTCCAGATCCGAGGTGACATAAGTCACAGGAGATAATGATGCAGCAACAAGAAGAAAGAAGACAAGGAGGAAGAAGAGCTACTCCTGGCTCTGCCACTAATTTGTCCTTGGCTTTGAACAAGTTACTGAAACTCCCTGGACTTCTGGTCCTTGTCATGGAGAGGTAAAATGTGGGGATGAAGCATGAGCTCACCATAGGAAAGCAAATTTAATTGCTCTGCTGGGTCCCAGGCAACCCTCTTTTTGATGCATTGCAAGACATCTCCAAAAGTGACTATATCTGTCTTAGAATCCAAAGAAAATGGGACTTTCTGGAGCTGATGAGCAAAGTAAAATCTCTCCTATCTGGGCTTTCTCTGACTTGTGGAGAAGAAAAATTTTTAACACTTAAGCACATAAGCAGCACATCATACATGTTGAAGTGAACAGTTTGTTGTGATTCATGCTAGTTCATTCACCATGATTCCTTATCATTGAGGGACATACAAGGATGCTGCATTTATTTTTTGTAAAATGGAAAAATACCTGCCTTGACAACAGCTCGCAGCCTCACTGGTAATTAAATGCAAATTAAAGTAAGAGAACATTTTCATTTATCAGACTGGCAGAGATTAAAAGAGTATTATCCAGTGCTCACATGAACGTTTAAGAGAATGGGCACTTTCACATACCGCTGCTGGGAATGGAACCGATTGTTCTTTCCAGAATGACAACTGGACAATATCATTTTCTTTTCTTTTTTTTTTTTTAATATTTTATTTATCTGCAGAGAGAGAGAGCACAAGCAGGGGGAGCAGCAGGCTTCCCTCGAGCAAGGAGCCAGATGCAGGACTCGATCTCAGGACCCTGAGATCACCACCCCGAGCTGAAGGCAGACGCGTAACCGACTGAGCCACCCAGGCATCCCTGGACAATATCATTTTCAAAAGTCCTTTAAAATGAAAACATTTTAAAACCAGCATTCTCATTTCTAGAACTTTCTCCCGAAGAAACAAGAGTCCCAAGATATATAGAAGATTGTTCCTATAACACTATTTAAAATAGTGGGAAACAGACGCGCCCGCCCCCCATCCTGGGTGAGTCTCCCATGGGGTAAGTCTTTCCAGCTCCTCCTTGGGTTTTCTAGCAGATTGGCAAGGCCGGTGTCCAGCCTGCCAGCTTTTCAACTGGAATTACGTCACTGGCTCTCCTGGATCTCCAGCTTAGCAACAGCAGCTTCTGGGGGGTTGTCAGCCTCTGTAATCATGCCACATTGGAATACTGCAGCAGTGTCTGAGGAGGGAGCTTCGTGAGGCATCATGGGCATGGTAGGTGACTGCAGAAGCTTGCGGGCTTCATGTGGGCGATGGAGCCGCCATTTTTGCAGCCTCAGCCTGAAAGACTGACTCCAAGCATGGTGGAGGAGGAAGGAAAAACTCTACCCCTAAAGTAACTGCATCATCCCTGAATTGTCCACCCTTGGCCAGCTTTTTTTTTTTTTAATTTTTTTTTTTTTAAGATTTTATTTATTTGTGAGAGAGAGAATGAGAGACAGAGAACATGAGAGGGAGGAGGGTCAGAGGGAGAAGCAGACTCCCTGCTGAGCAGGGAGCCTGATGTGGGACTCGATCCCGGGACTCCAGGATCATGACCTGAGCCGAAGGCAGTCGCTTAACCAACTGAGCCACCCAGGCACCCCGGCCAGCTTATTTTAATAAGAGAAACAATGCCCTCATTCAGTGAGTGGTTAAACCCTAGGAGTCCGGTTTCTGTTATATGCAACTTATTTTGTATGTTAATGCAACTTATATGTTAATGCACCATCTTCCATGTAGGTTCTTATAAAGTCTATTTCCAACTTGTTTATCATGTTCTGTTGAGTTGTCAAATACAGGAACAATGACACTCTTAAAATCATTGCACCATGCAAGAAGTTTCGTTATTGGATGGGGCTTGTGCCCCCTTATTACCTCACTTCTTTCAAAATATCTTATCTATACACAAATATTTATTCTTCCTGATGAACTCTAGAATTACTTCTCAAGTTGGTCCAACCCATTTTACCTTTTGAATGTAACCATATTAAACCTATAAAATAATTTGGGAAGAATTCATATCTTGACAACATTTCATCTTTTCATTCTTGAGCATGGTATACCTGTCCATTTTTTCCAAGCCTCTATATCTCTGAATAAAGGTTTGTAGCATTCTTCATATTATAATTTCTGCACAATTTTTTAATGGTTACTGCTAAATATTTTATGTTATTATTGCTGTTGTTTATTTTTTTCTTATATCGTACAATTGGTTATGGTTAGCATATAGAAAAATCATTGATTTTCAAATATTTATCTTGTATTTGACTGTTCATTTACCCTAAGAGTTTTTCAGTTGATTCTTTTGTTTTCTATGTAATTGTATCATTTGTAAATAATGATGAATTCATCTTCTCCCTTTTAATAGTTAGACCACTTACCTCTGTTTATATATTTTGTTGCATTGAGAAGAGAAATTTTGAAAAAAATAGAAGTAGTCATGCTTTTTTGCTCTTGATTTTATAGGACATCTACTGTGTCCCCATACATACATTCTATTGTTGTTTTAAGATAAGTATTCTTATTATGTTAACAAACATTCTCCTATTCCTGGTTTTTAAAGAGTTTATAAAAATTTAAAAAATAGTGAGAAATATAAACCTAAATGTCCATTAATAAATTGCTTGAATAAATTTAAAACATACATAAAATGAAATACCACACACCCATTAAAAATAAAGATCAACGTTAAATTGTTTATAAACCAACCTGGGTATGTGGATCATAAAATTTGCAGTGATTCTAGATTTATTTTTTCCTTTATGCATTTTTGAAATTTTCTACAGTGATACAGCCACCTGAAAGATGCTGAGAGGCTGAGAAACAGTTGAGATGAGGGGACTGGTCAAGCCTCTCACATAGTAAGTTCTCAATTAGTGGGAGCTCTTACTGTTCTCTCATCAGTTAGGTGGACTTGTGGGCACATGGGTCCAGGTGTCATGTGATGAATGAAAGTGGGATTCATACTTCCACTCTTAGTGTCTCTATTACTCTTTTGAAACATTTTTCAAAATATTTGTAAAAGTTTTTCCATTCATGAATGAAGGCTTACATGGCCTGTCTCCTGTTCCCAAGGAAATGATTACCTTTGCCTCTTCTTGGACTTTTTTTTTTCTTGCAGTGGGGTTATAGGTGAGCAAATGAGAAGAACCACCATTTGCCTTAGTGACCCAGAACTACCCATTTTCCTTTGTGTTTTTTCTCATGTCTCTGCTCAGAATCACTACCAAAACATCCTCTATAGCCAATGTGAGGATTAAGTAGCAAACACCTAAACATTAGAGAAAAGCATGGTATTTGAAAGTTATTTCCCCTAGTTTCAGAACTTTAATTAAGAAAACTGAGAAACCGCAAGTTTCTATATGATGTATGAATCACATTCTAGAAATGCAGGATCTTTTGATAAAAAATTGACTCCACTGATGCTTAACAAGGCCAATAGGTCACAGGATATCATCTCCCTGCCTTGGGCTGACTTTATTTAATAATCTAAAGACAAATTAAACAGGCATATCATCTCTGTCGCCATTAAGAATTACTAAGAAAGCTTGACTCTGTCCCTTGATTACTTACGCTCTCAAAGAATTGGATTCCTCCCTCCCTCACTGACTCTCCTTTCCCTCCTTTCCTTCCATTCATTCCTTTCATTCCATTACCTCCCTCCTTTCCCTCCTTTCATTCCATTACCTCCTTTTCCTTCTCCTCCCTCCTTTCCAGTCTCCTCCTCACCTGCCCTGTGCTTGAGCCTGCTGCCTTCTCTAAGAGTCACGTGAACAGGGGTAAAATCGGCAATGCTGCATGGGTTCCCTGTCAGTCCACATTTGAAGCAGTCTCAGTCCTTCTCTGTAGAGACTAAAAATAGTCTATCATTGATATTTTCTTTCTACATAAGTAAAACATGGTAATCACTAAAAAAAGAACTACAGTCAAACAAAAAAAATGAAAATGAAAGCATCTGTAATCTACCATCAAGAAAACCACTGTTATATTTAGAGTGTATATTTCCAGTGTTTTGCTATGTATATAAAATATTTTTTTACAAAAACTAGATCATAATCTCATACAATTTTCTAACCTATTACCTTTCCACTTAATCAGTATATAAATTTTTCCATGTCATCCAAAATTCTCTAACATTTTTTTTTCCATTTCAATTTAACAGATACTTCTTTAGAGCTACAATATACAACTCTGTTACCCTACACAAACCAGAGAAAAGCCAGACAAACACAGCTCTATTTGCAGATACAAAACAAATACAAGTCAGGTGTTAGAAAGTGGGTAGACAAGGTATTGTAAAAGTAAATACCCAGGAGATTAAACCTTGACCAGAGCTAAGAAAGAGCTCCTAAGGGAGTGACTCTACCTTGTAATGAGAATGCAGGTATTCTGGTGTATATCTGCTCTTATCAGAGGCTTCCTCACCTAGTTGGGCCTACCAGGTTTTCCTTTATATTTTAATATTATGTTTCATAACTCCTATTAGCCATCTGTGTGTAGATGGGCTTGTTTCTTTGCCTTTGTCAATCAAGAGTGTATTTGCTATCTAACAGGTGTCTCCTAGGCCTTTGATTAAAACAGGTTTACATAGGAAAACAGCAACTGAGTATTTCTCTAGTCTGGCTTGAACCTCAGAACTGTCTGCTGAATGCACTGCAGGTACGTTGCCTGGATTCAAACGCCAGACAAGAGACATTGGGGAAAGTTTCTCTCTCCCTAAGCTTATTTCCTCATCTGTAAAATGCGGGCAATTATACCACTTCATTAATCTGTCATGGAGATCAAGTTAGAAAGTTTATGTGATTACCGGGCTTAAAGTTAGCATTATTATTATTGATATTATCAATAGTAGCAGTATGAATTCATTCATTTGGCTGACAATGGCAGAAAGGGAGAAAAATGGAAGCCTGATGTCTCATACAACTGCATATTCCCAAATGACTAGTGGTTTCCAGTCACAAAAGTGGTTTCCAGATTTCTCCTAGTACCTCTAGTATGGGGTCCCTCACCAAGACCACGTAGAGAGGCTACAGGGTCCCTCTCCTGCTATGCTCTAGACCACTTCATTGCCTGAAGGTTTTCATTCTTTCTTGTCTACTCTGCATCATTTCGTCAGATTATTGTCCCTACTCTCTATACAACTGGAACTCATTCCCTTTAAGAAATATTCTGAGTAGGACCTTTTGGGATAAAAGCACCAAATATTCTTGACATCAAGGAAGTCCCAGAATCCCTTTCCTAAACCAATCCTCTCAGTTATATGCCTCTCAGTTATATGCCCTATTTGGTCCCTCCTCTTCTGTCAGCAGAATCCAGACCCATGATCTCTCTTCTCCATTTCTGCTATGTTTTGTGGGGTATCTTATTTACATTATATATTTGCTCTGACTAATTTGGAAGTCAGGTGCCCCTGCTTTTTTTTCTGTCTAGTAAATATCCACCTCTAATTTTATATTTAGAGAGAAAAGATGGAATGAGGAAAACAGATATTTGAAATATGCAACTCAGGATAACATTCAGGATATCAAATTATGCAGGAAGTCCACAGTCAGATATTTAGGTCAGCAGATTTCTTACTTCTCCAAGAAGGAAAGAATATATTTATAACTATAATCATTGGAGTAAATGTTCTGCTTTTACATGGAGACTTGGGAAAGCAGAGGAGTAATTTACTACTTTTTATTTTTTTAATTTTATTTTATTATGTTATGTTAGTCACCATACATCATTAGTTTTTGATGTAGCGATCCATGATTCATTGTTTTCGTATAACACCCAGTGCTCCATGCAACTACTTTTTATTTTTGAGGGTAGGATCTTAACTTATGGGTCTCAGGGCCTTAATGTCCTCATCCAAAAATGGATCGAATAATACCTGCCAACATCATAGAAATGTCATGAGGCTCACATCGTATGTGTGAAAGTGACTTTCAAATATTGAAAGTTTTGTAAAAGTTAATTATTATCATTTTTAAATGAGCTGGCTCTTTCTTAGGTATGGTATCTTAAGAAGACCATGGAGGAGATGTTGTAAGTTACCCTCCAACAAATTTCACAGATATTTAAGGAATAAAATATATATTCCTTGCAGATTTATTTCATGTATTTCAGGTCCCAAGGATTTCTAGGAAGTTTTAAATTTGGTTATGATATTTCACAAAACAGCTAAGAATATTTAACGGACTTGATGTCACCTACCAATTAAAGAGAGTTTTTGTGTGTGTTTCAGATGTTTAATCCTTCATGCTATAGCATTAGCACCTCTGATGTTTTTTCTCTACAGATTCAAGGCTGGCCACAGAAGTAGATGGCAGGTGCAATCGCTGAGGGTTGACATCTGGTCTCAGCAAAGCTGGTACTGCAGTGACATAATTTCCTTCCACTGATCAGCTGGTGCCACTCCTGCTTTGTGACAACTTTTTGGAAGAGCAGAACCGTCATGGCCCTTGAGGCAGACTGACCCGGCTTCAAGTTTTAGCTGGGTCTTTTCACTTTAGTTATTTTCCTTCTGTATTTTTTTTTTTTTGCTTTATTATTATTTTTTTTTTAAATTTTTAAGCCGTAGATAGTCCTACCTTGCGGTATGTTTGAGGACTAAATAAGGTGAGGAGTATTAAGTAACAAACCTGGAATTTAAAGATTAAAAAGAAAAAATTCCTTCCTTTCTTCTTCCTCTACCTCCAAACTGATGCTCTGGCATCTCCAGCTGAGTCCCCAGCCACTTTCCTTGAGCCAAGCGAGGGTCAAGTTAGCATCGAGCTCAGTTGCTGCGTATCCTCCATTTGGAAGGATTCTGCTGTACAAACCTATTTCCTAGGTAGCGTGCTAATTGGTTGGTCATATGGAATATAAGTGAATTCAGATCTGTGTCTTGATGAATGCCTGATCATTGAATATGCATCTATTTATCATAGGATAGCAATGACAGTTTTTCTCAGAAAGAAACTTTTCTGATTTACATATATGTGGCTGATGCATGAAGTAGGTTTTATAAATCACTATGTCATCACCACAAAAAATGCCCTCTAGCCATATTAAAAAGAGCCCATGACAAGGGGCCTATCAAATTGAATGGAAAGGCCATAAAACCATCAGTTCATTTGACATAAAACTGATATATTATGTGATAATGCTTCAAGTAGAACCCGGGACCCCATTCATCACACAGTCTACTCATTGGCTAGGTTCTGAGCTTTGTGTTAATGAAACTGTCACGCTCCGCTCAAGCTGCAGATTGCAGGCCCCAGTCAGCCCTGGGGACCTACACACCAGAAAATGTTCCCACAGAAAATATGTTTTGTTCACTAATGAACTTTTCTGGGAGAAAGTTGTATCAGGACAGAGGTCACACAGCTTCTTGGGGGATAGTGTCTTCACGTGTAAAGGGTGAGACTAGATCCATGGTTCTCAGTAAGACAAGTGCATCAGACTTATCTGGCTAACCTATAAAAGTGTAGGGGCTAGGGCCCCATCCTAGGGCAGGACCTGGACATCCCCAGCTTTAAAAAGATCTCTCAGTGATTCCAGTGCTCACCCTGGGTTTAGGCTTTTTTTTTTTTAAAGATCTATTTATTTGAGAGAGAGAGACCATGAGCTGTGGAGGGGGCTGGGGGGCAGTGAGGGAGAATCATCAAGCAGACTCTCTGCTGAGCATGGAGCCCAACACAGAGCTTGATCCCAAGGCCCTGAGATCATGACCTGAGCCAAAATCAAGAGTCCAACACTCAACCGACTGAGCCACCCAGGTGCTCCCCCCGGGCTTAGCCTTTTTTTTCTTTTTTAAGATTTTACTTATTTATTAGAGAGAGACGGAGAGCATAGAGGGAGAGTGAGAGGGAGAAGCAGACTCCCCGCTGAGCGGAGAGCCCAACATGGACCCTGAGATCATGACCTGAGCCAGTCAGATGCTTAACTGACTGAGCCACCCAGGCGCCCCTAGGTTTAGCCTTTTTACTCAGTGTCATTACAGCACTAACAGCATCAGCATCTGCTGGGAGCTTATTAGAAATGCAGAACCTCAGACCTACCAAATCAGAATCTGAATTTTAACAAATCGCCAGCGACTCAATGCCCATTAAAATTTGAGCAGCATTAGAGAAGTGTTTCACAGCCTTGGCCCCATATTAATATGTCTTGGGAAGCCTTTAAAATCCCAATGCCCAGCTGTGTCACGGACTCTAATCAAAACCTCTAGGAGTGGAACCCAGGCATCAGGGTTTTAGCTCCCAGATGATTCTAATGTGTAGCCATGCTTGAGAACTACCACCTTAGAACTTCATTTACAGTTTACACCTGAGGCTTCAGCTGGTCCTGAGCACATGACTATGATGGGAGTACGCAGAATCGCCGATTTAAGGAGGCGGCTCGCGGTAACAGCAGAAAGGAGAGAGGCATTCTTTATTGAGCTCCTCTTCACCAGGTATTGTTTCATTCTTTTATATATACCTTCAAGACAACGCTACCAAGTAGGAATTGTTAAATATTTTTTAAATGAGAAAATTGTGGCTCAGAAACATAAAGTGATTTGCCCGAGGTTGTATAGCTAGTGAGCACTGTGCATCCCACGCTAGAAGTCCTGCTCTACTATATTACCCTCTCCTCTCAGGGTTCCATTGCTCCTCTCCCTCTGTACCTCCCAGGATATATTGGGGGGTGTTTTTAATTTGGAGCACAGTTTCAGAAGTGACAGGTAGAAATAGGATGGTGGCTCTTTCCCGGATCATTATTTTTTTTAAAGTATCATCAGAATGGAAGGTAGAGAAATATCCAAACTCAAAGCTTTCAGGGATAGGATCAGTAGAAACCTGGAGGAGCCCAGAATCGCCCAGCTGGGTGGTGGTGCCAGGTGGGACCTTATCTTAGTGTCTTCACTCCAGTTGACTAATGCAATCTCCTTAGAATGCAATGACCATACTGCTGTGTGAAATTTAGTGCTCACTTAAAAAAGACAAGATCACAGCTTGAGATATAATTGACATACAATAAGCTGCACAAATTTAAAGCATACAGTTTGATAAGTATTGGTGTATATATACCTTTGTGAAACTATCACCACAATCAAGGTAATGAACATGTCTGCCATCCCTCAAATTTTTCTTTCTCTTTTGTTAAAGATTGTATTTATTTATTTATTTATTTGAGAGAGAGTGTGCATGAGAGAGAGTGGGGGCAGGAGGAGGAACAGAGGGAGAGGGACAAGCCGACTCCACACTGAGAGCTGAGCCCAAGGGGGGCTAGATACTATAACCCTGAGATCATGACCTGAGCCGAAATCCAGAGTTGGCTGCTTAACTGACTGAGACACCCAGGCACCGCTCCAAATTTTTCTTTGTGCTTCTTTGTAATAACTCCTTCCTGTCCCTCCCCACTCCCGGGTAACCACTGATCTGCTGTCAGTAGAGATAAGTTTGCCTTTTCTAGAATTTTGTACAAATGGAATCATACAATGTTTACTCCTTTATTAGTCTGGCTTCTTTCCATAATTATTTTGAGATTCATCCAAATTGTTGCATGTATCAAGTGTTTGTTCTTTTTATCATTTACCCATTTACCAGATGAGGGGCTGTGATACAGTAAGAAATATATATTTGGGGGCACCTGGGTGGCTCAATGGGTTAAGCATCTGCCTTCGGCTCAGGTCATGATCTCAGGGTCCTAGGATCGAGTCCTGCATCGGGCTCCCTGCTCAGCAGGGAGTCTTCTTCTCCTTCTCCCTCTGCCCCTCCCGCCTCTCACGTTCTCACTCGCTTTCTCAAATAAATAAATAAAATCTTAAAAAGCATTAAAATAAAATAAAATATTTGGTTTTTGTCCCTGGTTCCTGACACAAAAATCTTAAAATGCTTGGAATTCTCTGAGGAATGAGTGTCTTTGGGATACTATACTAATGAGATGACTCTTGGCTGAAAGACCCTTAGATAGCTTCAGGATGGAAGCTGGTCACCAGAGAGACCAGGGCATTTTGGAACATTCAGCCCTCCCTCCTCCCCATCTCCAGGGAGGGGAGAGGACCTAGAGATTGAATTAATTACCAATCACCAATGATTTAATCAATCATGCCTTTGTAAGGGAACACCCATAAAACCTCCTAAACAATGAAGTTCAGAAAGCTTCCAAGTTGGTGAGCACACCAAGGTCCTAAAAGGGTTATATACCTAGAGAAGGAATGGAAGCTTCATGTCCCTTCCCCCATACCTTGCCTTATTCATCTGTTCCATCTATCTGTTTTTTAGTTGTATTGTTTATAATAAACCGACAATAGTAGGTAAAGTGTTTTCTGAGTTCTGTGAGCAATTCTAGCTAATTATCAACCCTGAGGAGAGGGTAATAAGAACCCCTTTAGTCTAGTCAGTCAGAAATACTTCCAGAGACTTGTGAGTGGAATCTGAAGTTGGTGAAGTCTTGTGGTTCTAAGCCCTAACCTGTGAGGTCTGTGCTAACCCCAAGTAGTTAACTTTAGAATTGAACTAAATTGTAGGACACCCAGTTGGTGTCCAGAGAGTTGGAAAACTCATTGTTGGTGTGGAAAACAAAAGCCCATTCATTTGGTGTCAGAGGTATTATGAATAAAAACAGGTCGGACAGGTGTGGTTGTATTACCCCTAAACTGGAAAACCCAAACTAAGTTTCTGTGAACATTATGTATGAGCCTTTGTATGGTCGTATGTTTTCACTTCTCTTGGATAAATATCTAGGAGTGGAATGGCTGGGTCATATAGAAGGTGTATGTTTAACTTTATGAGAAAATTCCAAACTATTTTCCAAAGTGGCATTTTATATTCCCAAAAGCAGTACATGAGAGTTTCATATGTTCCATATATTTACCTACACTTAATATGTTCAATCTTTTAAATTTTAGACATTCTAATAACATCTCCTTGTGGTTTTAATTAGAATTCCCCTAATGACTAATGAGCATCTTTTCATATATTTATTGGAATGTGTGTGTGATCCATTCTAATTTTTTGCCCCCTTTTATGGAGTTGTTTCCCTATTACTGCATTTTGAGGGTTCTCTATACATACCGGATAAATGTAATTTATGTGATTTAAAAATATTTTCTTCCAATCTATGGCTTACCTTTTTTTTTTTAAAGATTTTATTTATTTTAGAGAGCATGCAGGTGGAGTGAGGGAGGGGCAAAGGGAGAGGAGAGAGAGTCTTAAGCAGACTCTGCACTGAACCCACTCAGGGTGAGGATAACATGCCAGGTAGGGTATTCCTGGTTGTAGGTTGATTTTCTTTAAGCACTTCGAACATATCATGCCACTCTGTTCTGGCCTTCAAAGTTTCTTCTGAAAAATCAACAAATAGCCCAATGGGATTTCCCTCTTACGAACTAATTGCTTATCTCTTGCTGCTTTTAAAATTCTCTCTTTATCTTTAATCTTTGAAATTTTAATTATTATGTGTCTTGGTATGGGCCTCCTTGGGCTCATCTTGTTTGGAACTGTGTGTTTCTTGAACCTGGATGTCTATTTCCTTCCCCAGGTTAGGAAAGTTTTCAGCCATTATTTCTTCACATTTTTCTGCCCCTTTCTTTTACTTCTCCTGGAGCCCCTATAATGCAAAATGTTTGTTTGCTTGATGTTGTCCAAAAGAACACTTAACCTATCCTCATTTCATTTTATTCTTTTTTTCTTTCATCTTTATGACCATTACTTTGAACTCTTTATCAGATAGATTGGTTATCTCCATTTCATTTAGTTCTTTTTCTGAGGTTTTGTCTTTTTCATCTGGAGCATTTTTCTGTCTCCTCATTTTGCTTAATTTTCAGTGCTTGTTTCTATGAAGTAGGTAGAGCAGCTGCTTTTCCTAAGCTTGAAGGAATGGTATTATATGTTGTCATCCCCTGTGTAGACTGTGTGTACCTGGTGACTTTGGCTGGCTGGAGCTGTGACTGGCATGGGCTGGGGATCTTGGGGAACTCTGTGCTGGGGCTGCTCTGGTGGGATGGCCAAAGCTGAAGTGGGTGTAGACCAGGGCAGCCCTGGGGCTGTCTGCATAGGGAGCACCTTGGCAGGGTAGTTTAAACTGAAGTGGACACAGGCCAAGCTGGTCTCAGTGCTCTCTGCACAAAGGGTGCCCTGGCAGTTAAGGCTAAAGTGGATGTCCTGGGATTCTCTGAGTTTGGGGCACCCTGGTGTGGCTGCTGAAGCTCAGGTAGGATACAGGCTGGAGGTCTTGGTGGAGTACTGGAGCTGAGGCAGGCTTGGGCTAGTGTTCCTGGGGTGCTTCATATACGAGATGCCCTGTAAGAGGAGCTAGAGCTGAAGTGGGCATGAGCCAGGATGCCCCAGAGCACTCTACACTGGGGATGTCCTAGCAAGTTGTCTGGAGCTGAAGTGGTGTGGGCTTGGAGTGTTGTGGGGGTGCTTATACACCTTTGTCACCTTGGGAAGATGACTGGAGCTGTAGGGAATGCTGACCAGGAGTGTGCCACTGTGTACCACACTGGGGCTGCCTGAGCAAGATAGCTTAGGCTGATGTGGGATAGGGGGCCAGGGGTCACCGTGGCGGTAGGCCAGCTAGGGCCCCCAATCTCTGCTCCCATCCACACTATTAAGGTAGAGAGGGAAATGCAAACCATGGTGTTTGGCAGCCATTCCAACACAGAGAGCATTCCAGGAGCTCCCGCATCATTTGACAGCATTCTAGGGCAATATTCTAGTTGCTCTTTTAAACTGGGGCTTTTTTTCTATGCCCAGGACATCTGGGGCTCATGTGGACTAGGAACCTGGGGCTTACTGAGGTGGTAGGCCAGCTATGGCATCTAAACCACGCTCTTATTTGCACTACCAAGGTGGAGAAGGAGCATAAACCATGGTGCTCACCAGCCCCTTCAACTGCAGAGAATTCCAACAGCTCCCCTGCTGTTTGGCAGAGTTCTAGGGCTGGATCTTTTATATTCTAGTTGCTCTTGTGAACTGTGGCTTTTTTTCTGTGCCCCAAGGCAGATGAATCTGCTCACTGTTCCTCAGTACCATCCCTCCCTACTGTAGTTTGCAGCATCAGGAATGGTGGTTCCCTTTGCTACCATGTCTCCATCTCTCTTGCGGTTCTCTCTGTGGTCTATCTTTTGCTGTCCAGAAGCTGTTCACTCAACCCTCCATTCTTCTTCAGGGGGAACTGCTCTATAAATAGGTGTAAATTTGGTGTGTCTATGGAGAGGGTGAGTTCAAGGTCTTCCTGTGTTGCCATCTGGACCACTGCCTGTTGTTATTAAAATATGACCTAAGTATGGCAGAGTATATACATCTTAAATATAAGTTCAAGATACATAAAACATTGGATAAATTCTAGATTCTTTCCTCATGTCCATCCCAAACATACCCTTTCCATCAAATATTAGTTTATCTTATCTTTTTTGAATTTTCTATAAAGGGAATCATACAGTATGTACTCATTTTATCTGTATTAATTCATTAAAAGTTATATCTTCATGATTTATCCATATTGTTGTGAGGAAAAATAGTCCTCTTTTTCCTGGCTTTGTAGCACTCTATTGTAAGAATATACAACAGTTGACCCATTCTTTTATTGGTAAGTTCAGAGCTATTATGAGTAATACTTTGAACATTCCTGTACATGTATTTTGGTATACATATGTACACATCTATATTGTGTGTATTACTAGAATGGACTTGATGGATTGTAAAGCAGGTCTACTCTTAGCTTTGGTAGATCTTGCAAATCAGTTTTCTAAAAGGGTTATGTCAATTTACTTTCCTACAAGCAAACTGAATGAGAGGTTCGTTTGTTTCACATTCTTGCCAAAATCTTGTAATTTAGGTTTTCACTTGTTTATTTTCATTTTAGCCATTCTTCTCTGCGTGTAGTGGTATCTCTTTGTGGTTCTATTTTTTAGCTTTCTGAAAAATAATGATGTTGACCATTTTTCATGTGCTTTTGATTATTTTAATATCCTCATTTATGAGGGGTGTGTTTTTCTATTTTGCTTATATTAAGTTTACTTCTTTTTCTTATTATAAAAGTTCTTTATATAATATGAATAGGTGTCCCTTGTCTTTTTTTTTTTTTTAAGATTTTATTTACTTAGAGACAGAGCACAAACAGAGGGAGGGACAAAGGAGGGGGAAAGGGAGATGGACAAGCAGACTCCCTGCTGAGTGGGGATCCCAATGTGGGGCTCATTCCCAGGACCCTGAGATCATGAGCTGAGCTGAAGTCAGATGCTTAACTGACTGAGCCACCCAGGCACCCCAGGAATCCCTTGTCTTATACATGTATTTCAAATAATGTATCCCAGATCGTGGCTTCCATTTTTGTTCTCTTAATATGTCTTTTTAAAAAAGTTTTCTTGAGGTATAATTTACATGTCATTAAATTCATCCATTTTAAGTGTATGGCTTGAAGATATTTAGTGAATTTATTCAGACAACCACCACTATAACCTAGTTTTAGATTTAATTTCCAGAACCAGAAATTGGAGGGGTAAAATTTATCATATTCTATACTTTGGTTTTGTAGGGAGGGTTCACCCCACAAAGAGGGTTCATGTCATTGTAGCCAGATGTCCCACAAGTCAATAGTTTTATCATAAACATAAAATCTTAATTGTAATGCAGTCGTTTATTAATCCATTCTTTCATGATTAAAACTTCTTGTGTCGTAAGAAGTACAAGGGGATTTTTCCCTTATCTTTACTCTGAGAACCAGGTAGGACTCTTGGAGATAAACCTCACAAAATTCACATGGGGGGGCCTTCCCTTATGCTGGGGCCCCAGTAATGTTCATTTCTTAAGCTAGTTCACACTCAGTCTTCAACAATTAGCCATTTGCCCTGTAAGTGATTTACTCTTGCTGGTTCCAGCAGTGTCTTCTGCTCCCAGTAGGCTGTGATTCTCTGTATTCCTCTGTCTCCCATTTTCAGAGCAGTTTGCCCTGTGACTTCAATTCTCTGATGTATCTAAGAGATTTATTCAGATTTAGCTGGTTGTCAGGTTGGGGTGAGAGTGATGATTTCCAGGCTCTTTACATGTTGGACCAGAAACTGGAAGTCCTTATGTTTACTTTTGATACTGATTTCTAGCTCAATACTATGGTCAGGAAATATATTCTGCATTATTCCAACTCTTGAAAGTTGTTGACAGTTGCTTTGTGGAGAGCATATGGTCTGCTTTGGTCAGCCTTTCCCATGTACCTGAAGAGAAAATGTATTCTGCAGTTGTTGGGAGTAGTATTCTATATAGGTCAATAAGGTCTGTTTGTTCTATCACTTATTGAGACAGATATAGGAAATACCCCAATAGGGTTATGGATTTATTTGTTTCTCCTGTAGTTTAACAAAGGCTTTGTTATTAGATGTACGCAAGTTGAGGATTGTTATATCTCCCTTGAAATGAGCTTTTTATTATTGTATCTCTAACACTAGTAATATTTCTTACCTTAAAGTCAATTTTATATTAATGTAGTTACACCATATTTAGGTTAGTGTTTGCATATGATTTTTAAATATATTTTTAATTTCAACATTTCTGTGTTCTTACATTTAAGGTGATTCCATTCAAAATATAAAATAGTTGGGTTTTTTTGTTTGTTTCTTGTGTTTTATGCTTATAATCTGAGCTTCCAATCCTTGCCTTTCAGTTAGAAAATTAAGGTTACTGCTATTAATGTAACTACTAATATATTTGCTGTTTAAATCTACCATATTTTATGTGTTTTATATGTGTCTTCTCTGCTTTGTTCCTCTTTTTTTCCTTCTTCTGAAGTGTTTTTATTCCATTTTCCTTTCTGTTGGTTTTATGGTAATATGTTCTCTTATACTTTCAGGCAGTTAGCCTGGAGATAACATGCATCCTGACTAATTACTTTGTATTTAGCTAGTACTTTTACCACTTTCTGAGTCATGCAAGAATCTTACAACATTTTTAACTCATTAACAAACTCTGCATTTTTATTGTATTTATATTATATTTTGAATTATATTTATTTTATTGTCAATATGGGTTTACAGTTGACCCTTGAACAACATGAATTTGAACTATATGGGTCCATTCACATGTGGATTCTTTTCAATAAATACGGCCTAGAACTGTACATGTATTTTCTCTTTCTTGTGATTTTTCTTAAGATTTCCTTTTCTCTAAATTACTGTATTATAATAATACAGTATGTAGTACATATCACATACCAAATATGTGTTAATTGACTGTTTATGTTTTGGGAAAAACTTCTGGTCAAAAATAGGTTATTAAGTTTTGGGGAAGTCAAATGTTACATGTGGTTTTTTGACTGTCCCTAACCACCCATTGTTCCAGGGTCACCTGCACTTGTTTGTTTTCCCCTGTTGGTGCTCTTTATTCCTTCTTGCATTAACGGTCTTCCATTTGGAACATTTTTCTTCTGCCTAAACTCTTTTTAGTAAATAAGGTTCTATAAGCAATAAATTCAGTTTATATTTGTCTCAGAGACATTGATTAATCCTCAGTTTTAGAGGACACGTTAACTGGAAATGGAATTCTGAATTGGTAGTTGCTTTCAATATTTAAACATATCAATGCATTATCGTCTGGCTTCCAGTGTTTCTTGTATAAAATTAGCTGTTTTATTGTAGTTTTTTAAAATCCCATAATACTTTAAGATGTATTATTTTTCCAGCAGTTTTTTTATGATGTACCTGAGTGTGGCAGCAGCAGTTTCTTCTCTTCCCCCTGCCCCTTTCTTCCTCTTTCATCACCTAAATATTACTTGGGGTTTGAATAGCTTCTTCAACCTGTGGCTTGATTTGTGTGTGTGTGTGTGTGCGTGCCACTTTGGAAAATTTGTAGTTATGATCTCTTTAAATAATATTAATGGGGTGCCTGGGTGGCTCAGTCTGTTAAGTGTCCGATTCTTGGTTTTGGCTCTGGTCATGATCTCAGGGTCCTGGGATCAAGCCCTGTGTTGGGCTCTGGGCTCAGCTCAGAGTCTGCTTGTCCCTTTCCCTCCCCCTTTCATGCTCACACTCTTTCTCTCAAATAAATAAATAAAATCTTTAAAAGATTTATGGCCCATTCTCTTTCTCTTTTCCTTCTGGAAATCCAATTACATGTATGTTAGGTGCTTTTACTTTTACACTTTACTGAATTTTCTATGTTTTTTGCTCTCTAAACTTCAGCCTAGAGATTTTCTGTGTTATCTTCCTATTCACCAATCCTCCCCTCTGCTGTGTCTAATGTTCTATTAAACCCATCTATGAATACTAAAGTTCATTTTTTTTTAGTTTTGAAATTTTACTTAAATTCTAATTTATCATCTTTTCATCTGTCTTCTCAAATATATTAGTTATAGTTGTTTTGAAGTTTTGTCTCCTAATGAATGAATCTGGAATACCTGTGGGTCTGTTTCTGTTGTGTTATTTCTCTTGGTTTTCAGTCATTTAGTCCTGTTTCTCAGCGTGCTTGGTAATTTTTGTGTGTGTGTGGAATGCCAGTTGTTATGTATAAAAAAAAACCAAAAACTGAGGAGACTCCAAATTATGGTTATCTTCTAGAGATTTTTATCTTCTAGCAGACAGATAGAGCATGGGCAGATCACTTTGATCCAATCTAGATCCAATCTAGATCCAAACTAGATCCAAGTCTGATCTAGTTCTGGTTTGTCCTTACCCCTGAGATTCTTAGGGTTCTCAGGGGAATACCTATATTATTTGTGAGACCTGAACTTCAATTTTGAGCTATTGTGATGTATCGTAAGAAATATATATTTGGTCTTCATCCTCATTCCAAGCACAAAGCCCTAAAACCCTTGGGGATTTCTTAAGGGATAAGAGTGATAAATGTGTCTTTTTATTCATAGCAAGCCTCTTTCAACCACACCTTACTTTATGTTAATGAGATAACTTTTGGAAAGCCCCTAAGGATAAGAATGGGGACTGGTTGCCAGGGAAACTAACCATATGATTAGAGGGATCTTTCAGCCCTACTCCATGATCTCCAGGGAGTGAGAGGGCCTGGAGGTTGAGTTAGTCACTAATAACTAATAATTTAATCAATCATGTCTATGTAATGAAGCCTCCATGAAAGTCCCTGAACTACAAGGCTCACAGGGCTCTTCAGTTGGTGAACACATGGAAGTTCTTGGAGGGTAGTACAACTGGAGAGGGCATGGAAGCTCTCTCCCCCTTCCTACTACCTTGCCCTATGCATCTTTTTTATCAGGCTGTTCCTGAATAGTATCCCTTTATAATAAACAAGCAACTTAGTAAGCAACTATTTTCCTGAGTTCTGTGAGCTATTTTAGCATACTGTCAAATCCCAGGGTAATAAGAACCTCTGATTTATATAGCAAGCTGGTTGAAGCCCAGGTGACAAACTGGACCTGTGATTGGCAGTTTAAGTGGGAAGGCAGTCTTGTGGAACTGAGCCCTCAACCTGTATGATCTGATGCTATCTCCAGGTAGATAGTGTCAGGATTAAATTTGTAGGATGGGAAATGTGTGTCCACCAGAAAGTGGGAAAATTTCTTGGTGTGTGTTTGTGTGTTGGACAGAAACAACCCCCACAAATTTGGGCAGCCTGAGTATGCTGTGAATAGAAAGAAAAAAATAGGTGTTTTGGTTTTTTCTCTCTCTCTTTTTAAAGAAAGGCAGACTGCTACATGCAGCACCTCATTTGGATGTGTCTGGAGTCTTGGCCATTTGACTGCCCTATATTCTCCTATGAATGGACCTTAAGAGCTTGTTTGGGGGTTCTAGCAGGGAATCAAGGCTACTTGTACACCCTTGACGGAAGAATGGTCCTCCTCTTCAGAGAAGTTCATCCTCTTCAGCCAAGCACGCAGCTTCTGGTGGGACACACACGGACCAGTGAGGAAGGAAGGGAACATCCACCTACCCAGCCAGATCAGCTGAATCAACCCTGGCAATCGATAGGGTGACAGATGTCACAGCCAGATTGTTCTCACATCCAAGTGGTGTTTTGCCTTATACATTTTCTCTCTAGAATCCTGGCAATGCCTAAATCTCAGCTTAGCTTTATAGCCTCTTAGCAACTCATTTCTTCTTGATTTCTAGATTCTTGTCCGGCATGTGTGCAACTGAGGAATTGGCAATGGCTTCAACGGGGGGGGGGGATGAAATGAGAATGTCAGTTTCACTTCTGTACAGTTTTGTCTCTAGGACATTGGTATCAGGTTCTGCTTGTCATTAGCCATGAACTCCACTTTATTTTTTATCTCCCTAATCTGGTACTTTCTTGAGCAATATGTAGTTACTTCTCAGTATCCATGCCCTTGAATATACAGATGCCTCCAGGAGACAATACAGCCTTGCTTTCTCTTTGGAATCATGGCTCCTCAACTCTTGGCTATCCTCATTATTCTCTGATACTTTCAATTAGCTGTCTTTAAAACATTTTTTATCCAATTTTTATAGTTTTTCTCAACTAAAGTGTTAGTGATACCAACTTCAGCAAAAACCATATGTAGAAGATTTAAAATACATTTTTATTTCCTTTTAAAGAAATCTCTAATTTTATAAACCCTAAATTCTAAATGTATGGAGAATGTCAGTCCTGCTTCTCTAAGGATCTTTTGTCTGGTACATTGAATACTTTAAGTTGTGGTTGTTTATTAGTTCTAAATCCATTATTAAATAATATGTAGTTATAACATTTTAAAATAATGATTTCTAAGGAAAAAAACTTTGAATTTATATTCAGTCAAAATATGGGAATATGGTAATGCCTCAGAAATGAAGCAACAGTTTTAGAAGGAGCCAATTACTTTTTCTGAAATAAGAAGTAACAAAAAGAATGTAAGATGTATAAACAAAATATATTAAATATAAAGAAAAATTTAAACCTTGCTTATATCTAATTTTAATTCACTTTAAATCAATTCCAGAAGGAAAAAGAAGTCTTGCTATGTCCAAAAGATCCTAAAGAAATGAAGATGAGGTAAGAAACTATATAAGACAAATACCAAACCCCATTATTATATATACCATTAGACTGAGTAAATTTAAATCTGGAAAATCATCAAGTTCATGTCAGTAACCATTTACCCTAAGAAAAACTGAAAAATATTTTTCCCAAATCAAAGACTAAAAATTGGAGCTCTAAGGATGACTCTCCAGGGCACCAAAATTTTAATTCGGATGTATTGGTTTCATCCCTGTGTTTATACAGCAACAGATTTTTCTTACTATGAGAAATGACAAAAACAACATTAAAAAGCTGTACTGATGCTACAGTTGTACCTCAGTAGCCACTTGCATATAGATCAGAACTAGAAAAAATTAGTTCAGTAACAGATTTATGAGAGCAAGGAACTGAGAGTGATCATTAAAATTTTTCATTACTGTTATGTTTACATACTGATATTTTGCATTAAATATAGATTTAAAAGCAAGATTATATGTACATAAAAATTGGAGTAGAAAATACTCTAAGGGTGGAACTAGAGATGGTGTTTTTTTCTCCTATGTTTCTATAGTTTGAAATTTGCTGTATTCAGTATGCATTACTTTCTTAATAAAAAATACTGTTAAAATAGTTTAGTATTAGTAAAATTCTGTGAAAGCTACAATATGTTGGTGTGTAGTCTCACTCTGTGGTAGCTGCCCCTTACTATCATAAATCAGCCTTTGATGAGCTTTAACCATTCAGAACACTAAGCGAGAAGATCCTGTCTGCTTCCTATCCCAAAGGAAGATATGTAGACTCTTACTAACCCAAATAGACCAGACCGGGGATGGTCTCATGGCATAGACTGGGTGGCACTGATGCTGACAATTAATGAAGAGCAGTTAGGTGTGTAATTCCATCAGTGGCTTTTCAGCAATTTTGTGAGATTTTGTCTACTTAGGCCTGGTAGGGAAGAGAAGATTGGCAGATACCTACTTATCAAGCAGTGGTTGGGGTGAAATCTGAGTAAATTTTTTGTCATATGGTTTTGGGAAAAAAAAAAGTTTTAATCAACCTTAATAAATTATACCTTGGTTTCATTTTCATCTTCATCATAATTTTTAGTCTTTCTTTTTTGTTCATGGAAATCCTGAAAAATAAGCCAATCATTTTGAACATCTCATCAACATTTTTGTCCTATCCTTTGTAAAGTTTTATTTCTGGAGATCTAACCAAGTCCTCTTTGATGAGTTTTATTCTGTATGCTCAGGGATACTTGGAAGACCCAGGAAAAGGTTCACTGGCTACAAACTGACTGGGGATTATTACAATAGTGGCAAGCCCAATCATTTGCTCTATCAGTGATATTATAAGTATCCCAGGTTTCACTGAAATTTCCAGGGAGAATATAGAAAGTCATCTATAGACCATGATTGAAAGCCCTCTCTAGGTTGCACTTATTTTTCAAGTCATTATCCTTGCCTAGAATGGCTACTCTGTCCTCTTATATAAGTTCCATTTGATTCACAAGACCCATTTACTCAATGAATATTAACTGAATACCTATATTATGGCAGATAATGTTTCAGGCAATGGACAAATAATAATAAACAAAGCAAGATTTCTGTTCTCATGAAACTTGTATTACAAAAAAGACAATAGACAAGTAAACAACTGAATTTCAGATTAAAAGGGGGAAAGGCGGGCGCCTGGGTGGCTCAGTTGGTTAAGCGGCTGCCTTCGGCTCAGGTCATGATCCTGGAGTCCTGGGATCGAGTCCCGCATCGGGCTCCCTGCTCGGCAGGGAGTCTGCTTCTCCCTCTGACCCTCCTCCCTCTCATGCTCTCTGTCTCTCATTCTCTCTCTCTAAAATAAATAAATAAAATCTTAAAAGGGGGGAAGGTATCTGTGGTAGAGAAGAGGTCTGTTTTCATTGTGGCACTCAAGGAAAACTACTCTGAAATCACATTTGAGCAGAGAACTGAAAGAGTGCAAGAGTGAAACATGTAGTCTAAGGAAAGAATGTTTCATGTGGAGAGTACCTAAGGTAAGGTCCTAATATGATTGAAAATCAGCAAGAGGTAATTTGTTTCTCCATTTTCAGGGAGAAACTCTGATTCTCCCAGCTCACAATGACCAAACTCTTATAATAGCACCTGTCTGTGTCATTCATTTGGCACCAAATGTATGTTGCATTATAATACTAGCCATCTTTGAGAAGTTGAGATGCTTGCTCTCCACTTAAGACTTAACTACTTCTGGGTGCCTGCATGGCTCAGATGGTTAAGCGTCTGCCTTTGGCTCAGGTCATGATCCCAGGGTCCTGGGATCGAGTCCCGCATCGGGCTCCCTGCTCCTTGGGAGCCTCCTTCTCCCTCTGCCTCTCTCTCTATGTCTCTCATGAATAAATACATAAAATCTTTAAAAAAAAAAAAAAAAAAGACTTGGGGCGCCTGGGTGGCTCAGTTGGTTAAGCGACTGCCTTCGGCTCAGGTCATGATCCTGGAGTCCCGGGATCGAGTCCCGCATCGGGCTCTCTGCTCAGCAGGGAGTCTGCTTCTCCCTCTGATCCTCCCCCTCTCATGCTCTCTCTCTCTCTCTCTCCTTCTCTCTCTCAAATAAATAAATAAAATCTTTAAAAAAAAAAAAAAGACTTAACTACTTCCAGCCAGGGACCTTGTCTTATGCCTCTTGATATACTAAAAGCCAAAAATAGTACTCATATAACAAACATTCAATAAACACTCATGATGACCATGATCCGATGTAATCACCTGTGTTGTTGTCATGCCCTCAAGGAGCTTGTCAACTCTTGACTAAGAGCAGTGAGAGGCACTGGCTATCTAAAAAAAATCATAATAAATATATGTTGGTTCTTTTTTTTTTTTTTAAGATTGTATTTATTTGCGAGAGAGAGAATGAGAGACAGCATGAGAAGGAGGAGGGTCAGAGGGAGAAGCAGACTCCCTGCCGAGCAGGGAGCCCGATGTGGGACTTGATCCCGGGACTCCAGGATCATGACCTGAGCCGAAGGCAGTCGCTTAACCAACTGAGCCACCCAGGCGTCCTATATGTTGGTTCCTGAACTTCTATTTAGGTTTATTTTGTAATGATCTGATAATTTTATAAATGTGTTCATAATTTATTAAAACAATACACTTTTTTTTTTAAAGATTTTATTTATCTGACAGAGAGCGAGAGAGAGAGCGAACACAACAGAGGGAGTGTGAGAGGGAGAAGCTGGCTTCCTGCTGAGCAGGGAGCCCCATGAGGGGCTCAATAGATCCCAGGACCCTGGGATAATGGCCTGAACTGAAGGCAGACACCTAACGACTGAGCCACTCAGGCACCCCAAAACAATACACTCTTAATTGAAATTACAATCAAAGTGGATCTCCTTTAGTTGAAGAAAAATGGCTTTTGTCATAGGCTGTTAGCATGAAAATGAAGTTTTCTTGAACTGAAATAATGCAAACTAATAACTACAGCTTATAATTAGCCTTGCCTTTTTCATATAATAGTGTTTCAAGACCAAAGTCAAGGCCTCTGATGCTAGTTTCTTACACCATTGCTATTTTCTCTGAGCTGAGATAGCACATTGACAGAGAGATTATTCACACTGCAGAACTGTGTTATTGTAATACTGGAATCCTAATAGTGGTTGTAAAATTTCATGGTTTAAGAAAATGATACAACCCCATGGAGACATGTTGTAAATAAACAGCAATATGATGTTTGAAATTAAAAGGTGAAACATTTGTACATTGCCTTTTAAAAGTGCTGATCAAATACCATCAACTTTGAAGTGAGAATACTGTAATTGTGGCTTTATTCTGAATTAGAATAATGACTACCTCTGATAATAATGTTCTAATGTTGTTTTACTTCTGCATTTACCCAAAGAAACAACCTGGGATTTTCAAGTAGTCAGTATGTATGTATGTGGATGTATGTATGTATGTATTGATTGGTATGTAATCTTGTATTTGTTTCAGGTGTACAACATAATTTGCTATTTAAAATTGTACATTAAGAAATGGTCACACCACATATGTGTAGTTATCATTCGTTCTCCACATCCTCACCAACATTTGTTATTTCTTGTCTTTTTGATAATGACCATTTTGACAGGTATGAGGTGATATCTCATTGTGATTTTTGATTTGCATTTCCTTGATGGTTAGTGATGGTGAGGATCTTTTCATGTGCCAGTTGGCCACCTACAGGTCTTTGGGAAAATGTCTATTCAGGTCTTCTGCCCATTTTTAAAATTGGATTTTTTATATTGAGTTTTATGATTTCTTTTTAAGATTTTATTTATTTTAGAAAGAGAGCGTGAGGGAGCAGAGGAAGGAGAAAAGGGGGAGAGAAGGAGAATCTGAAGCAGATTCCATACTGAGCATGGAGCCCGACGTGGGGCTCGGTCCCATGACTGTGAGATCATGACCTAAGCTGAAACCAAGAGTCCAATGCTTAACCAACTGAGCCACCCAGGTACCCCTTTATGAGTTCTTTAGATTGTTTTTTGGATGTTAACCCCTTATTGGATATATCATTTGCAAATATCTTCTTGGAGAAGATTTCCTTTTCATTTTGCTGATGGTTTCCTTCACCATGCAAAAGCTTTTTAGTTTTTTGTGGTTCTATTTATTTTTGCTTTTGTTGTCCTTGCCTGAAGAGACAGATTCAAAAATACCATTAAGTCCAATGTCAAAGAGCTTACTGTGTATTTTTTTTTTTTAAGTTTTATTTATTTGAGAGAGCGGGCAGGGTGGAGGGGTAGGCAGAGAGGGAGGGAGAGAGAGCATCTCAAGCAAGCTCCATGGCCAGCATGGAGCCCTATGCAGGGCTCTATCTCATGACCCTGAGATCATGATGTAAGCTGAAATCAAGAGTCAGATGCTTAACCCACTGAGCCACCCAGGTGCCCTTGCCCAAGTTTTCTTCTAGGAGTTTTGTGTTTTCAGATCTTAGATTTTAGTCTTTAATCCATTTTGAGTTTATTTTTGTATATGGTATAAGAAAGTGGTCTAGTTTTATTCTCTTGAATGTAGCTGTCCAGTTTTCCCAGCCCCATTTATTATTATATAATAATAGAGACTGTCTTTTCCCCCACTGTATATTTTTGCCTCCAGTGTTGTAGATTAATTGACTATATATATAAGCATGAGTTTACTTCTGGGCTTTCTATTCTGTTCCATTAATCTATGTATCTGTTTTTGTGTCAGTATCAAATTGCTTTGCTTACTATAGCTTTGTAGTATAGTTTGAAATCCAAGAGTAAGACACTTTTAGCTTTGTTCTTTCTCAACATTCTTTGGCTATTTGAGGTCTTTTGTGGTTCCATACAAATTTTAGGATTATTGGCCTTAGTTCTGTGAAAAATGCCATTGGTATTTTGATAGAGATTATACTGAATCTGTAGATTGCTTTAGGCAGTATGGGCATTTTAAGAAAATTCTTTTAATCCATGAACACAGTTTATCTTACCCTTCATTTGTGTCATCTTCCATTTCTTTCATCAATATTTTATAGTTTTAAAGTACAGATCTTTCACCTTCTTGGTTAAATTTATTTCTAGGTATTTTATTCCTTTTGATATGATTGTTAATGGGCTGTTTTCTTAATTTCTCTTTCTGATAGTTTATTAGTGTGTAGGAATGCAGCAGATTTCTGTATATTGATTTTTGTATCCTGTAGCTTTACTGAACTCATTTAATAGTTCTAACAGTTTTTTGGTGGAATCTTTAGGTTTTTTAATATATAGTATCCTGTCATCTGCTAATAGTGACAGTTTTACTTTTTCCTTTCCAATTTGGATCCTTTTTATTACTTATTTTCTTGCCTAATAGCTGTGACTAGGACTTCCAATACTATTGTTGAATAAAATAGGTGAGAGTAGACTTGTCTTGTTCCTGATCTTACAGGAAAAGTTTTCAACTCTTCATCATTGAACATGCTGTTAGCTGTGGGTTTGTCATATATAGCCTTTATTATATTGAGGTACACTCCCTCTACATCCACTTGTTGAGAATTTTATCATGAATGGATGTTGAACTTTGTCAAATGCTTTTTCTGCTTTTATTTAGATGATCATATGATTATTCTTCATTTTGTAAAAACGATATACCAGATTCATTGATTTGCAGATATTGAATCCCCTTTGCATCCCTGGAGTAAATACCACTTGATAATGGAATACGATCCTTTTAATGTATCATTGAATTCCATTTGCTAATATTTTGTGGCCAATTTTTGCATCTCGGTTAATCAGGGATATTGACTTATAATTGTTTGTTGTTGTTTTGTATGGTCTTCATCTGGTTTAGGTATCAGGGTACAGCTGACCTTGTAGAATGAGCTTGAAAGCACTCCTTCCTCTTCCTTTTTTTTTGGAATAGTTTGAGAAGGATAGGTATTAACTCTTCTTTAAATGTTTGGTAGTATTTTACCTGTGTAGCTGTCTGGTCCTGGACTTTTATTTGGGAGTTTTTTTTATTACTGATTCAATTTCATTACTAGTAATCGGTCTATTCAAAATTTCTATTTCTTCTTGATTTAGTCTTAGAAGATGTCATATTTTTAAGAATCTATCCATTTCTTCTAGGTTGTTTTGTTAGCATATAATTGTTTATAGTCATTTTTAAATGATCTTTTGTATTTCTGTGGTATCAGTTGTAAATTCTCTTTCATTTTTGAGTCTGGCTGAAGGTTTATCAATTTTGTTTATCTTTTCAAAGAACCAGTTCTTAGTTTCATTATCTTCTCAGTTTTTTAAATCTCTATTTCATTAGTTTATGCTTTGATCTTTATTTCCTTCCTTCTACTAACTCTGTTCTTTGGTCTTTTTCTAGTTGCTTTAGATGTAAGGTTAAGATTGTAATGAAATTCATACCTTTTGACCACCTTCACCCATTTTGACACCCCCCCATGCCATACACACATGCAACTACTAGTCTGTTCTCTGTAACTATGAACTTTTGTTTTTTTAAGATTCCACATAAAAGAGAGATCATACAGTATTTGTCTTTCTCTAATTTCATGGCATAATGCCTTCAAGGTCCATTTATTTTGTCACAAGTGCCAAAACTTCATTCTTTTTAATAGCTGAATATTTCAGTGTGTGTGTGTGTGTGTGTGTTTATCACTTCTTCTTTATTCATTCATCCACTGGTGGACACTTAGGTTGTTTCCGTGTCTTGGCTATTACAAAAAACACTTCAATGAACATGGGATGCATAGATCTTTTCAAATCAGTGTTTTCATTTTCTTAAGATAAATACCCAGAGTGGAATTGCTGGATCATATGGTAGTTCTACTTTGAATTTTTTGAAGAACTTCCACATTGTTTTCCATAGTGGTTGCACCAATTTACATTTCTACCAACAGTGTACAAGGGTTCTCTTATCTCTACATGAATGCCAGCACTTATTTCTTGTCTTTTTGATACTAGCCATTCTTACATGTGTGAAATACCTGTGATTCTGATTTGCATTTCCCTGATGATTAGTGGTATTGACCATGTATCTTGATGTACCTGTTGGCCATCTGTATGTCTTGTTTGGAAAAATGTCTATTCAGATTCTCTGTCCATTTTTTAATTGTTTGGTTTTTGTTGTTGTTTTTGAGTTGTGTAAGTTCTTTATATGTTTTGGATAGTAGTTCCTTATCAGATATGTGATTTGCAAATATCTTCTCCCATTCAGTTTGTTGCCTTTTCATTGATAGTTTGTTTCCCTTGCTTTGCAGAAGCTTTTTAGTTTGATGTAGCCCCATTTGTTTTTACTTTTGTTGCCTTTGCTTTTTGTGTCAGATAAAAAAAATTCAATGACAAAACCAGTGTCAAGGAGCTTACTGCCTTTGTTAGAGTATTTTGGTTTCAGGTCTTCAAGTCTTTAATAATTTGGAGCTAATTTTTGTGTGAGATGTTAGGCGTGTGTGTGTGTGTGTGTGTGTGTGTGTGTGTAAGAACCCTCCCCCCCCTTTTTTTTTGGAGTGGGCTCTGGGGACTGAAAATAAGTCCCTTTGGGCTTTTAGTCTCCTGGTGGTGATTTTGTCCTTTTCAAAAGGACAAATGTGAACAATGACTCCCATGCCTCACACTGCATCCTGGTCCACACATTTAGCATGGCTTGTGCTACGGTTTAAAGCAGGTGCTCTGGATTCATGTTTGACTCCCAAAGAGATGCATACATCCCATACATTTGTTTATTGCACATGCTGCTGACCACAAAGTCGTCAGTCATCATGGGGCAGCTGATGAGATGTAGAGAGCAATGAAGGGCTTAAAGATCTTTGGGAGCAACCCAAAGTGTAGTATTGGCCAAACTGTTTCTCAGAGGAGGTTGGCCACTATGCTCACGAGGCTTGATCTGCCAACCATACTTTAGCTCATACAGGTTCATCCAGGACTTGAGGTGCTGGGCAATAGTCTGGACATTGATGGTGAGTCCAGCCAGTCTGATATACGGACAGTCAGCCATGAGAAAGATCTTCTGGAATTCTGTGGTCACCACCTGTCCCTGGAAGTAGAACTAATAATTATATTAGTTTTATTTGTTTTATTATTTTTATTGAGGTGTAATTAACATACAATGTTGTATTTAGTTTCAGGTGTACAACATTGATTCAAGAATTTTATATATTACTTGATACCCACTGTGATCACTGCAGTCACTGTCACCATACAATGTTATTACAATATTATTAACTATATCCTCTATGCTGTACCTTTCATCTCCATGACTGATTTAAATATTTTATAACTGGAAATTTGTACCTATTAAATCTCCTTTATTTCACCCAGTCCCCTCCTCTCTGGCAGCCACCAATTTGTTCTCTGTATTTAAGAGTCTGTTTTCTGTTTGTTCATTCGTTTTGTTTTAGATCCCAAATGTAAGTGAAACCATATGGTATTTGTCTTTTTCTGTCTGACTTGATTCACTTATAATACTGTGTAGGTCCATCTATGTTGTCACAAATGGCAAGAATGCATCCCTTTTTGTGGCTGAGTAATATTCCAGCACACGCACACATACCACATATTTATCCATTCATCTATTGATAGACACATAGGTTGCTTCCATATCTTGGCTATTAAAAATAATGCTGCAATAAACATAGGGGTGCATATATCTTTTCAAATTAGTGTTTTTGTATTCTTTGGGTAAATACTCAGTAAAGAAATTACTGGATCATATGGCATTGCTGTTTTTAATATTTTGAGGAATCTCCATACTGTTTTCCACAGTGGCTGTACCAATTTACATTCCTACCAAAAGTGCACAAGATTTTTTTTCTCCACATTTTCACCAACACGTGTTATTTCTTATCTTTTTGACAATAGCCATTCTGACAGGTATAAGGTGATAACTCATTGTAGTTTTGATTTGCATTTTCCTGATAATTAGTGATGTTGAGCATCTTTTTGTGGGTCTGTTGGTCATCTATATTTCTATGGAAAATATCTATTGAGGTCCTCTGCCCATTTTTTGATCGAGTTATTTTTTGGTTGTCAAGTTGTATACACTCTTTATATATTTTGGATATTAAGCCCTTATCAGATACATCAGTTGTGAAGATCTTCTCTCATTCAGTAGGTTGCTTTTTCATTTTAATAGTTTCCTTAGTTTTTTATTATAAAAAGTTTTATATAAAAACTTTTTATTTTGTTGGTAGTCCCAGTAGTTCATTGTTGCTTTTGTTTCCTTTGCCTTAGAGACATGTCTAGAAAATGTTGCTAAGGCTGATGTCAAAGAGATTACTGCATGTATTTTCTTCTAGAAGTTTTGTGGTTTCGGGTCTCACATTTAGGTCTTTAATCTATTTTGAATTTATTCTTGTGTAGGGTGTTAAGGAGGTGGCCCAGTTTCATTCTTTTGCATGTAGCTGTCCAGTTTTCCCAACACCATTTATTGAAGAGACTTTTTTCCCCACTGTACATTCTTGCCCCCTTTGTTGTAGATTAATTGACCATGTAAATGTGGGTTTATTTCTGGGCTCTCTATTCTATTGATCTATGTGTCTATCTTTGTGCCATACTGCTTTAATTATTATAGCTTTGTAGCGTGTATCTTGAAATCTAGGATTGTGATACCTCTAGCATTATTCTTCTCTCTCAAGATTGCTTTGGCTATTTGGGGGTCTTTTTTGGCTCCATACAAATTTTAGTATTATTTTGGTTCTGTAGAAAGTGCTGTTGGTGTTTTAATCAAGGTTGCATTGACTCTGTAGATTGCTTTGGGTACTGCGGACATTTTAACAATATTAATTCTTTTAATCCATTGGCATTAAATGTCTCTTATGTGGGCTGCTTGTGCCCTGCTTTTGTGGCTAAGCCACTTTAGTCTTTGTCAGCCTGTTGCAATGAACCCACTGACTGCTGCAGGCACACTAGGCAGGGTTTGGTCCCTGTACTGATGAGAGGCCTCTGAAGGCCACCGTGTTAGGCAGGGTTGGCAGTCAGGGTAGCTGTCTGCAATTAGCCTCTCTGCCAGTTGCAGGCACACCAAAAGGCAGGGCTTGCTCCCTGCAAGGCCAACTGAGAGGCTTTCATTGGTGGGCTGCGGTCAGACTAAGCAACTGCAGTTAGCCTCTCTGCCACAGGAACAGGCGCAGAAGTGGCTGAGCTTGCTTCCTGTGCAGCCAGCTAAGAGGCTCAATTGGTGAAACTGTGGGCACACTGGTGTGTGGCGTTATCTCCCCCTCTCCTCAAGGCAGGAGTCAGTTTGGAATGTTGCTGATCCTGGTCAGTGGGGCTTACAGGGTGTGGGATGCCTACTGAGGGAGGTGGGTTAGATGGGGTGAGTCTGTGGAGAAACCCAGTGGCAGGGCGTGCAGTGCTACCAAGATAGGTGGAGAGTGTGAACACTGGCTCACACAAGTGTCTGGTCTTCCTGGCTGGAGAAGAGAAAGGTGCCTGCCAGTTGTTTTTCCTGGCGAAATCTTGTGAAGATCCCTGTCCCTCCAGTGCACATTCTGAAATTAGTAAATTAATCTCCTTCACGTATACCCCAGGCTCTTTTCAAAGGCTGCTTTTCTGCTGTCTTGGGCAAGTTATTTATTAAGCTGGCTCTTTATGGGCAGGGAATCCGTTTCCTTGCCTTCCTGCTCTCCCAGAGTTAAGGTGGCTAATTTTTACAGTATGCTAAGCCCTGCTGATTTTAAAAGCTCCTGAAGTTAAACTCCACTGGTTTTCAAAACCACACGTTATGGGCACTTGCCTTCCCAATGTGGGTCCCCTGTTCCTGGGCTACATAGTGTGAGGTCTGATCCTTTTTGCTTCTCCATGCTTGTGGTGTCCCTCCCATTTGTGGTTAGTCTCACAGGGGTTTTGGTTCCCAACCATTTTTCCACTCCTCCTACCTACCCTTTTTGATGTGGCCTCTTCTCTACAATTGACTATGAAAGGTCTGTTCTGCCAGCCTTCAAGTCATTTTCAGAGTTAGCTGCATAGGTATAGCTGTTATCTTAGCAGTCTGTAGGATGAGGTGAGCTCAGACTCCTCCTACTCTGCCATCTTCTCTGAATTTTCTATCCTCCATTCATTTTAATAAGGGTAGTTGAAGATAAAAGACCTTTCATAATTTTATCAAGGAGTAAATTCCAACACGTTGAATGACTAATGGAAGGTTTGCTAGTTTGGGAATGAAGACTAATAAATGTTCATTTAAGGACACTAACTCTGTCAGGCAAGTAGTCTTTTCCCCCATTTTACGTAAGGTTTGGTTGGTAAAAGTAATTTGTTCATGATTACACAACATTCCAAAGATGGGAGTTCAATTCAAACATAGACCTGCCGGAGAAAGCCAGTTTCTTCTACACCAATGGTTTTCAAATTTTAGCACACTTCAGAATACCTGGCACACTCATTCCAAACACAGATTCCCAAATGGCTTCTTGGAATATGTAGCATTTATAAACAGAGCAGGTAAATGTGATGTGGTCCAGGATCCATACTCAATAGGAGTCCATTAACTCTGAAAACTGCCCACTCAAGAAAATCAGAAACCATGTATCTTTGTTATTTTCATCTGGCTATACATCGGATATTCCTTAGTTACTGTAGTCCTAGAAGTCTTACCCAAGAAGCTATATGATAAGGCATCCCAGGAACATTTAATAAATGTAGAGGATTCCTGCTAAATTTGAATCTAGTAAAAATAATTCAGGGAAGGTGAGATTAACTATAAGATATAATTCATCATCAAGACTGGGGCACTGCTGAGAGTGAGAGGGGGCACTATTATGTCAAAACAATAGGCATTAAATTAATTGGAACCATCCCAAGCAAACCAAGAATCTGAACGAAAAGTCAGACTATTATGTATTTTTATATACTCAATACCATGTTCCTAGTTCAAAAAAATCAGTAGGTTTACCACCTGTTTCATTTTATTTTGACAAGTATTTACAAGGAAGAAAAAACTACTTTTATTTGCACAAAGTCAATCCAAAATGGGGATATAGCTCTGAAGTACTAGAAGAGAACACTAAGTGACAAAAGATCTGCATTCAAATCTCAAAATGCCATTTTGTAGCTATGACCTTGGATAAGTTATTTTTCTTACTTGGGCCTTAGTTTTATCATCCGTAAAATAAGGAATATCCACTAAACATGCACTTTAGAATTGTCAGTGGATCAAATGAGGTAACAAACACATTTGAAAGTATCTCATAATAGCTGGAAAGTGTTTTATATATACATACATATACGGACAAAATAAATTTGAGGGAAAACATTGCAAGATATATCTTACAGTAGCTACAACGATATACTAGATGTTTACAGATTGTTTTTGATGTAAATATTGCCTCATTGTATTTCTGGGAAGGATGGGGTTCTAGATTTCTCAGCAGCCACAGGATTGACAGTGAGTATTGTTTGCTCATCAATAAAAAATAAAACAATACCATTATCTTCAGCATCTGCAGAATTGGAGAGTACTTCAAAAGTACAATCCTACTACATTCTCACTACATTATCAGTTACTGTGTTGAGTCCTCGGGCCCTATCTTTAGACCCAAGAATGGCAGGGTCAGCACGGATAAAGTCTTACAGCCTGATTTTGTGAAGAAAGCATGTGACCAAGTGCCAGGACCTTAACAAAGTAGGACTGGCCCAGCCACTAATTAACCATGGGAATTTAGGCATGATGTACTTATAAAATGAGGGAGAGTCTAGAGGATCATTAAAGACCCCATAAGCTCTGACATTCTATGATTCTACAAGTCTCAATGACTGCCTTCTTGAGTATTTTCCTACGCTTTGTCATAACAGAAAAAAAACACAAACAGATATAGATGTTTTAAATATCAGGATACATTTAAACTGATACACAGATAAAATCTTTCCTACATGGAAGTGAAATCATAGTTGTAAACAAACTAAGAAACATTTGTTTTACAAGATAATTTGCCATAGGACCATGACCTCAAGGTGTTAGACAAGATAATTATTAAAGGCCTTAGAATTTCTGAATTTTTCAATTCTGAGACATTCTTGGCATTTTAAGGGTCTAGAAGACTGCCTTCCTTCATTTTTGGATATTGTCCTCCATATTTTCCAGTCTCTTGTCATTATAGAAGAAAACATTCAGCATACAATTACAGAAATAGCAGTTTTAAATAGATTTAAAGTAACTTCAAGATACATTTACACTGAAATAGACAGAGTCACAACACTCAGTCTCATTTTCATTAATTTATGGAAACAAATATGAACCAAGTAACATCTTACATGGTAACTGAATTTAGATTTTAACTAAAGACATGTACAACACTTACAGCATTTACACAATACTATTTTCAAAATAGGTTTTTGACCTCTAAGAAAGTTCCTACTGACAAGCTTTAGATGGCAGCTTAGCCCAGTGAATATTAACTTTGTCATAAGAAGCATCTACGTACAGTCCCCCACACCCTGCAGCATGACAAAGTGAAATTGAGAAACTTTTAAGGCAGAAAACAAATCCTTCAAGTGTAAGGTCCAATGACAATGTTAACAAATAAACATAAGATCTCAATTATTCAACTGAGCAAGTGACTTAATTTACACATTAACTCATTTCTATTTCCTGATTTCTGATTCTGGGAATATTTATGCTACACCTACTGTGCAAGGCATGGAGAAACATAGGAGGATCAGACATGGTCCCAGTGGTGTACTGGTAAATGTTTAACAAGTTCTTGGGAAGAGAAGCCCTGACTTATAACATTTACAAATTTCTATGGTGTAAATACTCCCACTATGCAGATTTCAAGCTATGAACAATTTGATCACTGGCTCACAAAATTCCTGAAACTTCAACAGTCACTTCTCACAAACTATTATTAGCTAAGCTCCAACACACCACTGTATGGTCCACACCCTCAAGTCACTCATAATCTCTTCATGGGCACATATTTAGAGGCCAGAGAAGAATGGGGAAGATAGGGATAAAATTTAAGTATTTCAATTATGTATTTTGTAAGCAGTTTTAAAAGTTAAAAGGAAAAATAAAATCTGGAATTTTCCTACTTGTTTGCTATTCTGCTTTTCTTCTTACATTGATTTCAGGAAATTAAAATGTAGCCTATATTGGGTGACAGTAAAGTGTAAGTGGAATAAGAAGGAAAAAGACAAAAACATCCTAAGATATGTGCTAATAATGATGTTTACACTGGAAGAAAATGCTTACTAAGATAGGGGCAAATATAATGTAACTTTTAAAATTTAAGCCCTTTCAGTTCAGCTCTAAGTCCTGAAGATTTGTCCTGTCCTCTTTGGCTACAGCTTTGATGAGATTAGCTAGCTTCTTTTGTACAATACTAAAGAGCACACTGCTTACACCACTCACACTATCAGCTCATACATAATAAAAGGCAAAACTAAATTCTGGAACCTGATAACTGAATTTCCTTTGCAAATCACTCCCTTGGATCAGATCTTGGGCAAGTGCCGGCTGGGGTGACCTGGAAATTCTTCTGGTAACAAAACATGGAGTCTGCAGGTTGGGCATGTCCCCTGTTGCATCAGCCAAGGTCTAATGCACTAAGGAGCAAAAATATTCATGTCAGTCTCTCTGATTTAGCCTAGCAGAGGCAGATGTTACTCTATATAATCAGTTACCTTATCTAGTAAATTGCCAAGCCAACTGCTGCAATAATGGCACCTTCTCTGTGATTCACTGAGTAATATAGCTGGTAACAGAACACCTTTCAGTGAGTTCACTGGATTAGGATCCTTTCCCCAGTCCCAGTTTTCAGGATGACTTAGCAAGTCTTCCTAACAAGGAGGCTAAGGAAACCTGCTACATATTTTTCCTCTATTTTATTATATATTGTTCTCAAGTGCTTATGGTGTTTTGAACTTAAAATCCCTAGATGATGGATACACTTTTCAGATGGCTCTTTGGTGACAATGATGGTACTCTTGGGCTATGAACTATCTGTTATGTCATTTGCTTGAATTCTTGGGCTATGAACTATCTGTTATGTCATTTGCTTGAATACTAACTCTCCCAAAACAAATCAATTTTACCTGTATAACTAATGAGACCCAGATCAGATGAGAAAGGATTAAGAATAGGCACTATATAACTGTAACCCTAAAAAGTAACCTGAATAGGTTACCTGCTTTCTATTCTATGGGCAATGGCAAAGAATAATAAGTTTCATGAAACATTTGTTTTCTAAATGGGTAGGACTTTAACAACTTCAGATGACTAAGTATCTTTCCTGATCTTTTGGGATTAGCCAGTCTGTGTCTATTTCTTCATATCAGAGTAGATAGAAAATATAATTCTGTACTAGGTATCACATATCTTTGAAATCGTGTTTTACAGATATGGCTTGAATGAGCTGGCTACTATTCACTTCCGTGAGAAGACTTTCTTATGTAAGATTATCTTTTCCTGGGTCAAATTAACATCTTTGCACCAGAAGACTTGGTTCATAAATTGTGTATCAATAACATTTGCACAGCAACACCACCAGGAATTAATCTATATAAATGCCAAAAATCAACAAAAGATATGCCAGTCTCATATTTTTCTAACATTAAAACTGAAACCTGAGCATCTAAAGAGCAAATATAAGAGCCCAGACTGTTAAGGTAAATCTTATGCTTTATAATGGTAGGGAGCCATCAGTACAGGGAGACAGGACACTATCCATTATTTATAGCAAATCAAAGTACAGTGACACTGTTGCTAAACTGCCACTGAATCGCTAGTCAGTTAACATTCCTTCCAGTTCTAAGGGAACTACTCTCTATTATTTCAGTCTTATCATGGTCTCCTCTTTTCCTGTAAGGTGTATGGAGATCTGAGAAAGCACAGCACAAACTGGGGCTAGGTATGGTGAAAACAGGTGTAAGTGTTTCTGTGTGGTACTCCAAAGCCCCAGGTTATAGTCTGTGGAACTCATGCCACAGCAATATCTGATGATACGTGTATATGATTTCAAGTAAGGCAGCATGAATCTCGCTTAGTTGATTTAACGGCAAAATATTCAAAAAGATAAAAAAAGAAAAGCTAGACTTTCATTACATACCTATTGGTACTGTTTGAATCTTTTTTTTTTTTTTAAATGTTTTATTTATTGGGCGCCTGGGTGGCTCAGTCAGTTAAGCGACTGCCTTCAGCTCAGGTCATGATCCCAGGGTCCTGGGATCGAGTCCCACATCGGGCTCCCTACTCTGCGGGAAGCCTGCTTCTCCCTCTCCCACTCCCCCTGCTTGTGTTCCCTCTCTCGCTGTGTCTCTCTCTGTCAAATAAATAAATAAAATCTTTAAAAAAAAAAAAAATGTTTTATTTATTTATTCATGAGAGTGAGAGAGTGAGAGAGAGAGAGAGAGAGAGAGAGAGGCAGAGGCAGAGGGAGAAGCAGGCTCCCCGCCTAGCAGGGAGCCCGATGCGGAACTCGATCCCAGGACCCTGGGATCATGACCTGAGCCGAAGGCAGACGCTTAACCATCTGAGCCACCCAGGCGCCCCTGTTTGAATCTTCTATTATCTAAATATATTAACCTGACTTTGAATATTGAGTTTTCAGGGTAGTGTACAGGTCATTTTTCTACTATTTCATATTACTTCTCTATATTAAACTGACTTTAAAATGACATTTAATTTTTTAATTGAAAAAATAATCAGTAAAATAAAAAATAAAATAAAAAGGTAAGTTTAAAGGGTTACCTGAGAATGGAATTTGTGAGCACAAGGCAAAACAGAGAGGTTTTCTGGAGAGAGATTCTCATGACAGATCACACAAGGCTCTTCTTCCTCCTCATCATCCTAGGGAAAATACACATAAGGTTCAACTCAGCTCATTTCTTTTTCTCAAATTTAAATGTACTTAGAATCAACAGTTTTAGTCTCACCAAATTATTGGCTCCTTCCCATGAGGCAGGCCCTTGTGAACTGAGGGGCCTCCAGGCTGGTTTTGGGGGCTGGGCAGTATTAGACTGTGGAGGAGTGTGGCTGGGTGAAACACAGTTACCATTTGGTACAGATTTTCCTTGGCTCTGAAAACAAGATTATTATACTTTTTTTTCCAGAAGTGTTCTAACACAGTGAAAACTAATAGAACAGCGCAGAAAATGGGGTACATGGGTACAGTGAGAATTAGCAAAAGGGTAAAAGTCAATTAGATTTGTAAGAAATCTTGAAACAAAATGTTAGCAATATCACTTGTATACTCAGAGCCAGATAAAGGAAAAAAAACATTATATGCTCTTTTAATTAAAATTAGAAAAAAGGTCTTCTTTTAGAGTCAAAGCAACCTAGAAGAAATTTCAAGAGGGTCAGTTTTATTCTAGAATGATCAGGTATTATTTCAAAAAGACTTGCAATGTCATTTGTTAAGTTGAATTGTTAATAGTTTAATGTGATTATAGGTTATTGATTTATAGACACGTTATGAAGATAATTAAGACCACTCACTACTACACAGAAGGGCAGGCAGATAAAGGCTTTTTGTTTTTACCTGTGATCTCTTGGGGTCAATAAATTGGGAAATCTTGTATACAATTTCATCAAATGTCAGTCCAGATAAGGACTTCCCATGAATGTCCTTCAATTTCCGTAAGAAGTCCGTAAGCTCCTTCCTGGAAGAGATCCAGGAAAGAGCAGTGGTGATTTTTCCTACTGCCTTGAGGGTGTGCCCCCTACACAAGATACAAAATCCTATTGATATGTAGCAGCATATAGATGTGGCCCTTTGATCTCTGAGCTAAAGTCTATCTATATTTATCTTATACCAAAACAAAAACTCCTAAAGTTTAATATTCTTTCCAAAAAGAAAGTTTAACTGTTTTTGAAAGCTTGTATGAAAACTGAGTGTGTTACCTACTTACTTATGTACTAAGCTCTTTTATTGTGTCTCTAACTGCTTTTACTCAGGAACTAAATACTCCTTCTTAACTACGTTACTATAGGTCTGTCTCTCTTCTGTAAATAATTTTACTTTTGTAAAACTCAAACATTTCACAGAGCAGAGAAGCTAAAAGACACATTAAAATATTTCTAGGTTTCTTTATCACACAATTAATTAATATGTTCTTTTTCAATTCCACTATCACAGACCCTTGACCCAAAGCCTCTGAATATATTCTTGGTAGGATAAAGCAGAATGCAATATTTTCTTTCCCAAATGAAGTGTCACGTCATCAGCCTTGTAAAACTACCTTTGATTTACTATTCATTTTATACATATATATATATAACAAACGTATTACAGTTCTTTTTTTAAATTTTATTATGTTATGTTAATCACCATACATTACATTAGTTTTTGATGTAGTGTTCCATGATTCATTGTTTGCGTATAACACCTACTGCTCCATTCAATAAGTGCCCTCTTTAATAACCATCACCAGGCTAACCCATCCCCCCTCCCCTCTAGAACCCTCAGTTTGTTTCTCAGAGTCCATAGTCTCTCATGGTTCGTCTCCCCCTCCGATTTCCTCCCCATCTACTCACTATATTTATAAAACCATAATCTAATCCTGAAGCATAACAATATGTTCATTAAATAAAAGTGTTAGGCTTCAAGTGTAAATATTGGTTAAAAACTAGAATTATTTCCTTGAATATAAAAGTAAAGATAAAAAACTTCATTTCTGGAGAAAAATATCTTTCTGCTAAAGTCAGCACTGTGAAAAGCACAGTAAAAATCATTATTTCTTGCATTTAACTGTGTTCTCTAACAAAAATTAAAAGCCTTAATAAAATTAAGGAAATAGGAGGGTAAAACCTGATGTTTGGGCTTGTATAGCATACAATCAACTTAAAATTCACTTTGGAAAGAGGTTAAGATAATTATTGCAGCTGGTGGCATTAAAACTGGATAGGTTTATGACTAGTTGTACTTTTAATAAAGGATCAAACCTAAATTTAAAAATCTTTCATAACTTAAGACTAATAAATTCAGTGAAGAGGTTTAGCATTTATATTGAACACTATTTCTTTAAATTTCATTTTCCTTACTAAGGCCACACTAAGGTTATATATTTGTGTGTTTGTGTTTGTTTCATTGTCCTAATTATGGTTATGGAAACTGTAGTGTATGATCTGTACTCAAACTAAATAAAAATTATGATACCTGGTTTGTTGTGGAAAAGCAGTTTTCAGCCTGTCTGTAATCCTCTCCCAATTCATCATGGGGGGATCACTTCCCAGACTTGCACTGGGAGACACAGCCTCTCCCACAGGTGCTGGCACAGTCCAGGCTATACCAGTCATCTGTAAGGAGCACAGAGTTACAACCCATCAGCTTCAGTTATTAGGAAGTAACATTCCATGACAACATGGTATTTCCATACTTCAGAAAATGGGTAGAATGAAGAGAAATACTGACATATACATTCCCCTTTTAGAGTTTTATTTAACTAGCACAATATTTATTATTTATAATTATCCCTATTTTTAAAAGGGGACATGTGAGTCTCAGTAATTGAAAATGTACAGAAATACAGGGTGTTTAGTGCTATTATTTTAAAAACCTAGAAACAACCTAGTCTGCTAATTATAGCACATCTTATCAATCCTTTAGAACAGATCTATATATCTGAGTGTGAGATGTCCATGAAATATTTCATTTTTTTAAAAAGTCTGTGGTATACAGTATTTATGGTATGACTCATTTTTATATTTTTTAAAAATATATATGCATAGAAAAAGGTTTCAAGTTATAAACAATCTGTAAACAGTGATTATTTCCTAGGATTCAATTGCAGGGTAATTTTGCTTTCCAATTTGTATATTTCTATGTTATTTGTTTTCTAATTTTTCTAAATATAAAAGTAGTTTGTGCTAAATTTGAATTTTCAAAGAAATAAAGATGAGAATACTACTAGAATGTCTGCCCAATGTCTCATGAATGTTTCAGACAAAGGTGGTGTGGAAGTTGTAGTGACACTCCGAGCCATGAAACCATCAGAGTTTTGCCAGATCTTGGGGTAGTTTCTTCTTAGAAGCTTTAAGATTCTAATTATTATCAGCAAGTGAATATTTTCACCTGGTTACTAGGATAATTATCAACATGACAGACAGCTTTTACCTAATGTTCTACAGGTTATTTTCAAATATAAGATTACTCATGAAAAATTAGCCATGACTAACAGCCACTGAAATAACCCATACAAAGCCTACTAAGTCAGAGGAGAACACTGCCCAGAAACCTGGGTTTGCCTCAGCATCAAGCTTTTCTCCAGGAATCAGAAAGTAATCTTATTAGAAGGCTGAGGTACTTTAAAGTTTTCAATAAAGTTTTATATACATAGCTCCTTATATAATGGTGCAGGTGCAAACCACATGAGCAACACTGTGGTATCATGGGTATAAAAAGATGTGGTATCAGTTAACATGTTAAGGCCTATATACATATTTGTTTGCAGAGGCAGCCTCTACAAAAATAAGTCCATCTGACTATATATTTCAAAGGGAGACTGTTTATAGGTACAAAAAACTGACTAGAATGTGTTTATGGAAAAGTCAAGATTAGAGAATTTTTCATTAATTATATTTAACATCAGTTTTTAGGAGAAGATTTTTTTTAAATAAACGTTTACCTCTGCCAAGATTACAATTAATAATCCTAGTCACTTAAAATTTCTCTATTGCCTCTTCAGGTTTGGATAAGGTTTATGTGGCTAATTGTAGCTAGGAAGATTCATAACTTTATAGTATAATATATTCCAAGATGATGCTATTTACATTGTGTTTATAGATAAAGTTGAAACACTGTCCTACTATACCTGTGTGTGTCTATGTTTGTGTAAATAAAATTTTTCTTTAGCTTTGTGGCATAATTTTGTTCTTTGCTTTTTAATCTACCCAAACATGCTAAATATAAATGATCTATTAAAAATGTCATTTACCCTGTATTGTTGCCTATTACAGAAGCAAAACTATAAAATCGTGTAAGGATTGTCTACTATAAAAATGTATTATTGTTGTATCCAAAAACTGATTATCAGTTAATGAAATAATATATGTAATGCTCCTAGCACAGTGCCTCAAATGGAACTATTCATTCAATGATCAGTTTTCCTCCTTCCACTATTACCACCACCATCACCCCTTATCAAATAAATAGAAGACATTCATTCAGGAAGTCTACTGTGGTGATAAAACAACAAAGAGATCTGTACCAGGGGGGCTCTAGGCTGGCCAGGCGCAGAGATGACTCCAGGGCAAACAGCAGGCATCTGAGGAACAGTGAGTATGGGTCTAAAGAAAGATTCTTTCACAAGGGGTCTTCCCAAGAACTGCTGCATCTAAAATAGAAAAGGTTAAAAAAACAAAAACTCCACACATTTATATATTTATATAGGCAAAGATCTAAACTCAGAACAATGGTTGGGAAGAAAAATACCAATTTGAAATCTAGACACAAAGCACTAGCAGTAGAAACGGTGTTGTCATCAGTTAAATGTATGAATATTTGGAAAAGCAAAGGACAGTCAAATATACTAAAGAACACAGAGAAGTTGGTTCTAGTCTCACCTTCTTTCCACCTAGCTAGGTAACCATGGATGCCAGGTTACTAATGTATAAAACAGAGTGTTAAGTTAGGTGATTTTTTTAAGGTTCCCTTCCAACTATAATAATATAGGGCTATGCAAAGGAGCTCCTTAATGAGTACTGGCCACGTTGATGAACAATACTCACACTCAAATTCCACTAAAGAACCAAAGTTGCCTTTAGAAAATATTACTTTCCCTGATTATGTATTGGAGGGAACTTGTACCACCTGATGGAGTTTTGACTTTGTTTAGCTCCAATGAGAGTAGAAAGCTGAAGTGGAGTGGGCCTGGGGCATAAAGCCTCCTACAATGACTTGTAGACACATGCTTGTAGGTGTTACTGCACCTCCTAGGGGCTTGTGGAAAGCTAGCCCTTCTTAGCATCTACCAATGGGATGGATACCTTACTGACTAGGCTACAGAAGAGGACAGATTAAGTTTCTACCATGTGCCAGATCTAGCACTGGCATAAAGAAGTTCAACTATTTTTTGAATAGAAAAAAAAAAATGAACATCAGCATAGCCCTTTTAAGTAATGATACTAAAACCAGTAGCTGAAAGCTTAGTGGGGAACATTAAAATGGATACGTGAGGTTGACATTTCTTATTTAATGTTACAAAAGAGAGACCCTGTATACATCATTGTCTATAAAGTACTCTTGCTAAAAATATTGAACCTGATTCTAAGCAACCCTCTAGATCTAATAGAACAGTTTATAGGAAACAGCAGAACATGTACAATGACATCCCAAGGATGCAATCAAATCAATAATGTGTGAAATTAAACAAGAGAAATAATTTTTTAAACAAATAAATGACATAAATAAAGGAGGAGAGTCAGGTAGCTGTTACAGATTTACAGAACAATCAACCGAATGCAAAGTATAAACCTTATGTGGATTGTTATTAAAATTTTTTTTTTTTTTAAAGATTTTATTCATTTATTTGACAGAGACAGACATAGTGAGAGAGGGAACACAAGCAGGGGGAGTGGGAGAGGGAGAAGCAGGCTCCCCGTGGAGCAGGGAGCCCGATGTGGGACTCGATCCCAGGACCCTGGGATCATGACCTGAGCCGAAGGCAGACGTTTAACGACTGAGCCACCCAGGTACCCCTTAAAAATAAGCTCTTGAAAGTAAGAGTAATTATAACCAAATTGGAAATATTGCAAACTAGGTAAGAAAGACATTTTCCAGACAATTGGGAAATATAAACTTTAACTGGATATTTTAATTTTCTTAGGTAAAAAACTGGTATAATAATTATATCCAATAATAAGAGTCCTCATCTTTTAGGAATATATACTGAAGTATACATGGATGAGATTGTATGATATATACTTTAAAATATTCCAATAGGAAGAAGAGGATGACATGACATGTTGATAATACTGAAGCTGGCTCTCTCGGTTCACAGAGGTACTATTCTATTTTTATGTATGTTTCAATTTTCAGAACGTAAAATTTTCAAAGAATGAATGGATGGTGGGTATGAGTCAGTATTCCTGCTCTCTTTGCAGACAACTATTACCTAACATTTCCTTGAGGATTAGATAGCCAGGGTACAAAAACCAAGATACAATAAAACATAAAAATACTGGGTTAAACTGGGAGGAGTACCCATTATTTCAGACTTCTCAGATTAGACTACTATACATTTAAAGCCTGGTGACTATTCCTTAGACTACTAGGATCTCAGAGATAGATGGATTTTCTTTCTTTTCTTTGTCTCTCCCTTCCTCCCTCCCTTCCTTCCTTCCCTTTTTCAAGTTTTTATTTAAATTCTAATTAGTTAACATAGTGTGATATTAGTTCCAGGAGTAGAAATCTAGTGATTTCTACTCTAGTAGAAATCTAGAAATTCAACACCCATAGATGGACTTTAGTAGCCAGATCATCTAGTATAACTTCCTAGTTTATACATGGGAAAATAAGTCTAGAATAGCTGATTTTCCAAAGACCAACATAGTTATTCACAGAGTTAGGACTTAAACCCATTGTTTCCATTGTAAAAACCACAATTTATGGTGAATATCATTGTTACATTTCTAGCATTTGTGCTCTCAAATTATTTCACTAATGTTCAATGGTCACTGATGCCTGCACTTTAACACAACTGTTAGCTTTGCTCAAGCACAGCAGTGACTCTGGTTAGGAAGCATAAAAGATACACATGTACCTCTCAGATGTTAGCAGAAGGATGCACAGAGCCAAACTGCCAGTGGGTTTTGCCCTTGACTAAACCCATGTAAGCCCCATCAAACATAAGAAAGCCGCCAAAGTAATGATCCAGAGGTCAAGGTTTAACTACATATGTCAGCTATGGAGTTATCACTGGTATCAGACAGCTTCTGCTGGTCTGGTTTCAAGAAACTCTAAAAAACATCTCTGTATCTGGCTTCTGAGTCTCCACAGCCATTTTATATTTAGAATCATGGGAGTTTAACTACAGCCAAAAGGCAGTAGTTTGAATATGGGCTGAAGGCACAGGGTTTCTAGAAATTGTACCAGAATATGTGTTACTTTTCCTGTAGAACTACGGAGACTCTTTGGACTTCTCCATCATTTACGTAATACATTCCTTATCAGGGTAGTTGGCTATGATAAAGTTCCAAGCTTAGAATAATAATGTCCATAATGTAGTGCTCCTATAAAAACTGAACTGACCAAAAATACAATAGGCAATACTGCATTCTAAAGACCATGGTGTATAGCATATAATGCTTTTAGTTTCGAATTCTGCTTTTGAAACACGGTGTAACTCCACACAATTCACATAATTTTTAAGTTCTGATACACTCAACTATTTACAGAAATAACATTTTCAAAGTTCTACTACAAGCAGAAGTACTGATGGCGAAAAGTGATTTGCTGCTAAAGATCTCACATCTTTCTCCTTTTCCTATTCCCAGATCTGTTCTGATAATTAAAATTATCACCTAATGATTCTATCCTAAAATCTTGGAAAGCTGTCTGAATTTACTGGATTAAGGTACTAGGTTTCCCAGAAGGATAACATAAATAGTGTAGCAGAAAGGTATCTGGTTGAGGCTCACTGATTCCCAGCAATAAGTAGGGAAGAGGCATCAATGGAAGCTGTTAAACGTAGAATAGAAGATAAAAGTTAAGGAAAAGAATGTCAAAAGTAGAAGTGAGGGGTGAAGTTTAGCCAGCTGGGTACTATACTGAGATGTTTTAGTCACTGGGGTAACTGGAGCGCTTGGGAATTCTGCATATTCATCAGTTTTCTCCCACACTGCAGGTGATACTTACAGGATAAAATGAGAATACATTACCTCTTTACATACCAAATGCATCACTAAAATCCAGTGATACACCTATGCCTTGGCCTCAGCTAAGCCAGCCAACTAGTTATAGCATCTGAAGATAATACAGCAAGAATGGACGTAATTACAAACAATATGCACAACATGTGCCTATTCTATTTTGAACACACATTAAACATACTGAATATTCACTGTTTTATAGCCCTTACCATTTCAAGATAAAGATGGCAATTTTTCAAAATGTCATTATTTCTTACCAGTATCTCAGGACTAGGTGGTGGTGGAGGAAGTTGGATTGGAGGCAGGGTACTCAAGGCAAACCCTTGCTTCACCTTGTTAATTTGTTCATTGTACTGTGTCTAGTAGAAGAAGAGAAACAGTATTTTAGAGCAAAATCAACTTCAAAGAAATAGCATATGGGAACACTTGCTGTAGTTTTTAATAATAAAACATAGTTATTCTCAACCTATTATGTCAGGAATAACATAACAGTTTTTGACATAAAAATAATCCTATAACACACTATCCTCAAACGTAAATAGTTGTATCTTTAGAAATATCTGTTCGTTGGCAAGATACAAAGAGACATAATTCACAGACCCTGTGATAATTCCTCAGTATTTCCATAATTTTCAGACCCAAATTGGGAACCAATCATATAAAGTGAACAGCATCTAAAGATTCAAGAAGCTATAAGTAATATACGGGCTGATAAATATGGGAAAAAAGTATTTGTAACAAAGAGTTGAGCTACTTGCAAATGTTCACTGGAGGGGAAATTTTAGGGAATATTCACTAAATACCCATATTTTGTTTATTTCAAAGTTATACCTCTAGCTTTCTCCAGTACCACATATACCTTTGTTTTATTCTCTTGGATTTTGCCAAAAGTATGATTCCAATCACTGAAACTTAACAACATGCTTTCAACATTTTTTGGCACTGTCCCCATTTTACTTTACAGTATTGTTTTGTAAACAGCCCACAGAGACTGAAAAAGAAATGCTTAAGAAACAAAACATTTAGAAACTCCCCACAGAAGACATGTCCTTGAAAGAAAACAAGGACGGAGAACAAGGGGCAGGCCAGAACTCTGAATAAACCCACCATAAGTGCTAAGCATCACTAAAGACTGAATAAGAAAGAGTCTGGGAGAGAAACAGTCAAGACCACCAGTGGAAAAGCTAGAAAAGAAGGTAACGCTTTGAGGCAGTGGTCACAATTAAATGTCATTATTTTAGTAGCAGTGTTGTGAAATCACAAAACAATGAACATTATATATTTACCTTTTTTTTTTTTTTAATATTTTATTATTTATTTGAGAGAGAGAGAGAGCATGCACATGAGCAGGGGGAAGAAGCAGAGGGAGAGGGAGAAAGAAAAGCAGGCTCCCCGCTGAGCAGGAAGCCCGATATGGGGCTTGATCTCAGGACCCTAAGATCATGACCTAAGCCGAAGGTAGATGCTTAAGTGACTGAGCCACCCGGGTGACTTTAAGATATATATTTACTTTAAGATATAAATACAAAAATATCCTAAAGCCAAATGAAGAAATTAATAAATATTTAATGGGTTACCTCTTTAGATTACCTTAAGCAGTCCTAATTTTATTAAACCAATAATGAATAATTTATTATTTTGTATTCTGAAAAAATTATATAAAAGTTTAAGATTGAAAACTAATGCAGGTCTGCTCGATCTTCCTTTTAACTTTATAAATACATAATTACTCAGACCAAGTTACAACACTTATTTTTGACTAGAGCAGCATCAGCTTTGGAATTTGGAAAATTAGGTGTGAAGCATGGAAATAATTGATCTCAAACCTTTAAAAGGCATAAACTTTAGTAACTGAAAAAAACAGGTTCTTCCCTAAATTTCTCCAGTAATTGTTGTTAGATGTTTTCTTTAAGTATATACCACCTACAACATTCAGTCAATTTACTCCAGAGATACCTCATCACTTACCCTGAGGAACGCAATCTTGTTTCTAACATCTGTTACGATGGCATTCCAACTCTCTACTGCAGCCTTTAATTGAAGTGATTCCAGATTGCTGGTGTAGGAAAGGAGACACAAGAGAAAGTTCTTTCTTTTTATATACCACATAGGTCTCCAAAAATTTCCATTATATTCTTTAGCATATATGTAAATAACATAAAACAACAACAAAATTACCTCCATCACCAACAATTACCTCAAATTGGCACAAAGTTGTATGGAAGGGTTTGTTATTAGAAATAAAACAAAGACTGGGAACATATAAGATTTCTTTTTTCAAGAGCAAATATAACTTCTGCTTCCAGAACATCAAGTGTTCTTCTATCCTGATAATATATTTTTTAGGACATATAAAACCTTTATACAGGAATCCCTCCACTGAAGTAAGGAGGCAGAGAAGGTCAAACAGAGAAAGTGCCCTAGCCATCCAATGCAGGAGCATTCTCAAAGATGCTGACTCCTCTTGGAAGCAGGTTTTGGACTATCTTCACCATAACCCTAACAACACAGGGCTGTGGCTGGCCTATCAGCTCTTCTGCAAATTAGAAAAAGATATTCCTTATGGGAGGGCAAATCAGAAAGAAGTACCTCTTCTGCAAGGATCAATTAGATTGTTGCCTCTATGCAGTGCCTAAATTGCACAAACACAGCAGCTCTGCCAAACATGCCCACCAAATGACTTAAGTAGGAACAGCTTTGAGGTGTTTAAGGTCTGCCATCTCTAGAAGAGAGATTTCATGAGGCCTTTCAAAAGGCCCCGTTATAACATCCCCACCCCAATATCACCCAGCACACCAGCTTTAAAAGAGCAGAACAAGTTATCACTGAGATCATCTTATACAAAGAGGCTTGGTAATATTTTAGTTTATAGTGCCCCTTCTCCCTCTAGCAAGCAAAGATAGACTGATCACTTACAACAGTGCTTCCTGGACCTGAATGCACATCAGTATATCCTGGGAATCTTGCTAAACATCAGAGATTCTGATTCTTTAGAATTGAAGAATAATGATGATCATTAAAATGATAATCATTAAAAAATAATGATGCCTTGGTCCCAGAAATTCTAATTTAATTAATTCAGTATGAAGATATAAAATTATAAATTTAAGGATACTCTCATGCAACCTGCCTGATATTTGAAAATCACATTTATTATAACACAGCAAGAAACTGCCTTTACCATATGATTTTAGGTGTTAATACTGATTTTTCCCTTTTGTATTTAAAAATCAAGCATTAGAAGAGAAATTAATTAGAAGAAGGTTTTCCACTTAGAATCCACCCTGTTTTGTAAATATCTGGGCTTCATGCATGTTTCTGAGATTTTTTATCTACTTCACTACAGAGAAAGGGAAAAATCTGTCCGCAGCTATTACTGTACTCAGTAGACTTCAGTGCTTCCGCAGAAGCAAACAAGTAAGAGCAGCAAAGTGACTAAATGACTTTGGAAGTTTAAAAAAAATAAGGGTTTGTTCACTTCAAAGACTCTGATGTCACACATGTAAAACACAGATTCTGTTCAGCCTTAAAGCCACTTGTATCTCTGAGATGAAGACGCATTAAGGAAGAGGGAAATGGTACCTTGCCGCCATGTGAGTCACCCTGGCAAGCTGACTGAGGCATTCCTTTTCAGTCTGCTCTAGATGAAGCAAACCAAAATCTCTACGACACTGTAAGAAATACACCTACAAATTTTGAGAGAAAGACAAAGAAGTTGAAGATGCCCTTGTAAATGAACACATCCTTTTCTCAATCATTTCAAGGAAAGTTGAAGCTATTTTTCAATCTCTTCCAGCACCTGAGCTTCCTGACCAGCCATAATACATTGTAAAATCTCTGATTAATTCTACAATTCTTTTTTACTCAATGGTTACTGGGTTAGTAAACATTCCAGAACATTAGTTTTCAAACTTGAACATACCCTGGTATCATCTCAGACTCTTTAAAAAAAGATGCCTTGGTCCCAGAGATTCTAATTTAATTGATACCAAGTGCTGCCTGAGGAGTGGGATTTTTAAAAGTTCTCAGGTAACTCTAATATTCAGTAAAGTTTAAGAACACTCCCAGAAGTCCTGCTATTTGCTTTTTTTTTTTTTAATTGATGAAGGGGTAAGAAAATAATCAGACCACGCCAGGAGGACCACCTAAATGGGCCTTGGGAGGTCATCGAGTCTGTCTCCCCATAGCAGGAATTTATTCTGCACCATTACTGTTGCATGCTCATTTGGCCTGTTTTTTCTCACTAATCACTCAATATTTGCTGAAAATAGATTATATTCTTGGACAGCATTAAGTGTTTCTAAAATTAATAGTGGAAGTAGAAAGAAATGTTCTGACTAAAAGTAGTGAGACACAAAATATACAAACTTGAGCTCTTAACGTAATCTGAGGGTTTTGTTTTTCAGTTATAGCTTGCATTTTACTTATCGCCAGGGATTTTTGGTTCAGGTATCATTCCTTGATTGTTGACCTCTGGATTCCCAAGCATTGTGCTAAAGAATACAGCTTACCCATGACAGATGTGGGAAGGTTTATATAATCCTTTTAATGTTAGTGAGCTCTCTAAAAATTTGAATCTTATTGTATATCAAGTTTGGTTATCTATAAGTAAAAATTACATACATAAAGATAATCATATATCTTTTGGAAGAGACCCTAGCTGTGGTGTTCTTAGTTAGCTTAGAAGAAACTGGATGATATTCTGGGGGTCTAGAAAGTAAGTTGGTTTTTGAAATTGGGAGTGTATGATGTGTATGTGCTTTGGGAAGATCTATGTAGAAAGTAACAAAGAAAGGAGATGTCCTCTCCAGCAGTAAAATGTTATTCTTAGAAATCTGGCTTAGTGACCTGGCTTCATGAGAATTTTCCCAAAATGTATGTATTTGCTATACATACTGAAGCAGACCAATTTCCTGAAGTCATTTGGGGAAAAACAACATAAGATCATCAACACTGAAGTAATCATGTACAAAATTCCAATGAGTCAAAAAAGCACAAGAGTTGAAGCTATGTTCTTCTGGCTGGTCCTAAGATGACTTATTTCTGTTCATTTAGAACAGTCTTTTTTCAGTTCTTTAGTATACTAGTACACAAGCAAAACTTCCCTCCCCAACCCCATTTCTCTCTTTTTTTTTTTTTTTACCTCAGCTGTTAAAGCTCTGCTAGTTTCTGCGTTCAGTTTGTTTAAGTATGTTTTAATTGTGCTTTCCAGATTATGCTTCTCCATTTCCCACTGAGATCTGAAATATATGATCATTAAAGAGTCAGCAACATTGCAGCAAGGACAGACTTTTCCCCCTTATTCAGGAGGGAGAAAGACTCAAGCTATTCAGTGAGTAAGAAATGATTTCTTGTAAAAGTTTACAGCATATAAAAGCAAGAGAAGACATTACTTAACCCTTACTGTTATCTTTTACTACCAAGAGTATGTTTTAAAGTTGTCAATGTAAGGGCTAGGATTTAAAACTTGGCTTTGAAATAAAGTTATCTGAGGATGAATCTGAGTTCTGAAACTTAATAAATGTGAAACCTTGGGCAAATTCCTTAACTTCTCTATATCTCAGTTTCTTTACATGTGAAAATGGAGAACACTGTATTATTGACCTCAAAGAGCTGTTGCGAAAACACATTCAGATAATATACATAAAAACATTTTGTGTTTAGTACATATTAAGTATTAAATAAATATTAGCTATTACCATTAAATTTCTCATAAAGTTTCTACAAGCCTTTCTCTATCCCCAAAATAGCAACTACAAAGGTTTTTATCATCCCTGCCCTCGCTGCATTAAAGCTAAATTACTGCATTAAAATGTTGCACTGGTTTATCTCAGTATCTCAGCTCACATTCAACACCTTAGAATGAAAACAAATCCTACAGCTTAAAAATGAGAGAGGGAGATGATAAGGACAGTATTTATGAAGGACATTATAGAGAAAGGTTACCTATCAGGTCTCTCTTTTTCCTATCCCATTTCAGCTTCCTACACCTGAGGCCCTAACTTTAGGGCATACAAACCAAATTATGTCTTTAAAGGAAACAACTGATTGGAAATATAATATTATAACAGGGACTTGTACAAAAGCTACCCTCAATGTTTTATTAGAAACACTTGGATGCTTGCATACTTGACAAACATTTATGAGAAGTTTGATAAAACAATATAGTGTTAATACCACTATGGCCAGAGTGTCCTGAGGGAAAAAAATATTCAAGGACATATATTAATTCAACCAAGAGGACTTATTATGCCATTGAATACTGCTGCATAATTGCTTATGAGAACAAGAGAAAAAAATAAATTAGACTCCATCAAAATTAAAAACTTTTGTGCTTTAAAGGACATCATCAAGAAAGTAAAAAGACAACCCACAGAATAGAAGATAATATTTGCAAATCATGTATCTGATAAAGGACTTGTATCCACATGCATAGAACTCTGAAAACTAAACAGAAGACAAAGAACCCAATTTAAAAAATGGCCAAAGGATTTGAATAGACATTTCTCCAAGGAGATACATAAATAACCAATAAGTACTCAAAAAGATGTTCAACATAATAAATCATTAGGAAAATGCAAATCAAAACCACAATGATCTACTATTTCACATCCACTACAATGGGTAAAATAAAGACAGGTAATCCAACAAGTATTTGTGAGGATGTGGAGAAATCAGAACCCACGTCCATTGCTGGTGGGACTGTAAGATGTGCAGTCACTTGGAAAAGTTTGGTAGTTCCTCAAAAAGTTAAACAGAGTTTACTGCATGTCTCAGCAATCCCACTCTTAGGTATACACCCAAGAGAACTGAAAACCTTACGCTCATACAAAAATATGCTTACAAATGTTCATAATAGCATTATTCATAATAGTGAAAAAATGGAAACAAATCAAATGTCCATCAACTGATGAAAAGATAAACTGTGGGGCGCCTGGGTGGCTCAGTTGGTTAAGCGACTGCCTTCGGCTCAGGTCATGATCCTGGAATCCCGGGATCGAGTCCCACATCGGGCTCCCTGCTCAGCAGGGAGTCTGCTTCTCCCTCTGACCCTCCTCCCTCTCATGCTCTCTGTCTCTCATTCTCTCTCTCGCAAATAAATAAAATCTTTAAAAAAAATACAAAAAAAAAAAAAAAGATAAATTGTGGTGTATTTATACAATGGAATATTATTTACCTATAAAACGGAATGTATGCTGAGATATGCTACAATATGGACATACAATATAGTAAGAAGTTAATCACAAGAGGGTACTTATATGATTACATTTATATGAAATGTCTGGAATAAGCAAATCCACTGGGACAAATAATAAATGAATGATTGCCAGAAGCTAGGGGAGGGGAGAATGAGGAATGCCTTCTAATGGAACCAGGATTTCTTTTTTTTTTTTTTTTTTTAAGATTTTTATTTATTTATTTGACAGAGAGAGACAGCGAGAGAGGGAATACAAGCAGGGGGAGTGGGAGAGGGAGAAGCAGGCTTCCCGTGGAGCAGGGAGCCCGATGTGGGGCTCGATCCCAGCACTCTGGGATCATGACCTGAGCTGAAGGCAGATGCTTAACGACTGAGCCACCCAGGTTCCCCTGGAACCAGGATTTCTTTAGGGTGATAAAAATGTTCTGGAGCCAGACAGAGGTGATGGCTGTATACCTCTATGAATATCCTAAAAGCCAATGAATTGTATAATTTAACACACTGAGTTTTATGCTATATGAATTAGATCTCAAAAAAGTTATTAAAAAATTACTTTTTAATATGTAAAATTATGTGAATATGCAAAAATATGTGAATCAGAATAAAACTCAGCCAATTTCATAAATCATTCACACTTAGCAGTATTGATTAGGGCAAAGAGTTAAGAACACATAAGCTCTGGTCCCTGCCTCGCTTGTTGTGGGACGATGACTGCCGATCTAATCTCTCCCAGCAGTTTTCTAGGGCAGAGTTAAAGTGAACATACCCCCCCATCAATTTGCCTAGGACAATTCCAGTTTGTAACTATTGTCCCAGTCTAATTATTAATGCTCAATTTGATGCTCAAAAGTACCCCAGTTTGGATAATAAATTATATGGCTACCCTGGCCAGAACATGCTGAATGAATATACCTAGAGTTTCAGAGATGTATACTCAACCAAAGCAACAGCTAAGTTTGTACCTTTTCATGGAAAGTTGCTCTTTAAGATTCTTGATTTCATTATCTTTAGCATGGCTCTGACGCTGTAATCTAAGGAAAGATGAAAGTGATAAATATTAGAAATTATTTGTCATTAATACAGTCAGAACAGCTCCCCTTGTAGCTAGGAGGGACTAAGTATAACCATTTTGGGCCACAAATATTGAGCCTGAAAATAATTAGTCTCCTATACCTAGTCCTTCTGGAATTTATCTTTTTTTTTTTTTTTCCTGATGTCTGATTTACTGACTTCCCCAAGAAGGTAAATACTAAGTTCTAACCCCATTAATTAGAAGCCAAAATATCTTTAGTCCTTTGTACTTTAGTTTACCCACAAGAAAACACAGATGGTATGTTCTGATTTCCTAGGCCTGTGGTAGGATTGAGAACTTCAAAACTTTTCTTACAAAGTTATTATATCAAGTCATATAAACTATTAAAGGGTTAAGGTCTGAAAGAAATCAGATATTAAATATAGAAGTAATGAGGCTGTGTGCAATTAAGAATTTTAATTAAAATAGTAAAATATAACTGGGGAGGCATTGACATGACCTAATCATGGGAAGACTGGTTAAAAATTTTATATAAATCAGAAAACATAACCTGTGATTGTTTTAAAAATTAATATGCAAAAAGCTACTGAGAGAAGTGCAAAGTAGTACTTTTTCTTTGATATATGTTCACAAACCATTTCTGATGTTCCTTCCTTGTGCTGCTACATATCTCCTCACAACTAAGTTTTTACACTGACCCATTAATTTGCTATAACATGAAGGAGTTTACAGCAAAAGCACATTTCTCTTTAAGTTTTGCTATGTTCAGACACTTGGGATACACAGGAATTTGAGTTAATATAAATTATTGGAATGATAACCTTAAAACAATGACTTTAAATGTTGGCTAGATTGCTTACTATTAGATTTCAGAGATTACCCACTCACCTTTACTCCAAGCTTCTTAGAAGCTATAGAGACAATGTTTTTTTTTTTTTTAGATTTAAAAGATTTTTTAGATTTTTTTTTTTAAATTTTGTTATGTTGGGTTCACCATACATCATTAGTTTTTGATGTAGTGATCCACGATTCATTGTTTTCATATAACACCCAGTGCTCCATGCAGTACGTGCCCTCCTTAATACCCATCACCGGGTTAACCCATCCCCTCACCCCCCTCCCCTTTAAAACCCTCAGTTTGTTTCTCAGAGTCCATAGTCTCTCATGGTTTGTCTCTCCCTCCGATTTCACCCCCTTCATTTTTCCCTTCCTTCTCCTAATGCTATTCCTTATGTTCCACAAATAAGTACAACCATATAATTGACTTTCTCTGCTTGACTTATTTCACTTAGCATAATCTCCTCCAGTCCCATCCATGTTGATTTAAAAGTTGGGTATTCATCCTTTTTGATGGCTGAGTAATATTCCATTGTAGATATGGACCACATCTTCTTTATATGGACCACATTCATCTATTGAAGGGCATTTTGGCTCTTTCCACAGTTTGGCTATTGCGGACATTGCTGCTATGAACATTGGGGTGCATATGGCCCTTCTTTTCACTACATCTGTGTCTTTGGGGTAAATACCCAGGAGTGCAAGCAATTGCTGAGTCACAGGGTGGCTCTATTTTTAATTTTTTGAGGCACTTCCACAGTTTTCCAAAGTGGGTGTACCAACTTGCATTCCCACCAACAGTGTAAGAGGGTTTCCTTTTCTCCACAACCTCTCCAACATTTGTTGTTCCTTGCCTTGTCAATTTTTGCCATTCTAACTGGTGTAAAGTGGTATCTCAATGTGGTTTTGATTTGAATTTCCCTGATGGCTAATGATGATGAACATTTTTTCATGTGTCTGTTAGCTATTTGTATGTCTTCTTTGGAGAAGTGTCTGTTCATCAATGTTCTATTGAACTGAAAATGGAATGAAAAGAAATCAGGTCTGTTTCTACACAAAAGAGATCATGTTCTCAAGTAAAGAAGAGGAAAGACAAGCTTTGTTACTATGGTATGCAGGAGGATGTAGAGAGATTTGAAAAGGAGGTAGTAAGACTTTTTAAGTTGACATCCTCCTTTCCTTTGAATGCTTCCATTACTTTAATATTTTACCTAGCTATAGTTAAGAGTGGGCAATAAAGAGCTGACAGAGGCAGTGGGGAATTCAGAAGACCTGGATTCTTAAATAATAGAGGATAAGGTAGGTATAGTTCTTATCATCCAGCTTGGATAGGAAACAGCTATATATGTTCAGGCAGTCACAACTTCTTAGTCTTATTTTTCTCTTGAATAACATGAGGATAGGATTAGACATTCTTTTCTGAAAGATCTAAGTTCTCAAGCTTACTCTGGCTAGATATCAAGTTTATTATATGAATTTTATTGACAGTAATTTACATTTATTAAGTGCTTATTGTAATTTGTTCAAAATATGTTGCTATTATATAAATCTTCTTTGTTAATTCTTCAATTATCATCAGCAAACATTTACCAAACATTTACTGTAGGAGTGACACTGAAATAGGCCAAAGAAAAAAAAATTTTTTTTTTTTGCTCCCTAATAAACACCATAAAGTAAAAGAAATCAACATTTTACAATTTAAAAATATTTACATTTTTATCATATACTCTTGAGACATGTTCAAGTGAATTGAACAAAGGCTTAAAAGCTATATGAGAACACATACCATGCTTGCTCATGTTTCCTCTCAGCCTAAATGCTCTGTGTTTTTTCCAATCTCAACCTACACAGGCAAGGTTCAATATTGTCTTCAATGAAGTTCTTCCTTGCCACAACAATCATCAGTACTCTTTTTACCCTACAAAATCCCTATTAAGTATGGCGCCATTTGACAGTTATTTATATGTACAGTTGGCCTTGAACAACATAGGGGCTAGGGACACTGATGCCTACCCCCAGCAAATGCAGATGAAAATCTTTATATAACTTTTGATTCCCCAAAAGGTTAACTACTAATAGCTTACTGTTGACCAGAAAGAAGACTTACTGATAATATAGTCAAATAATATACGTTTTGTCTATTTTATGTATTATATACTGTATTCTTACAATGAAGTGAAAGAAAATATTACTAAGATCATAAAAGAAAAATACATTTATGGTACTATATTATATTTATCAAAAAAATCTGCATATAAGCAGACCCACATAGTTCAAACCCGTGTTGAAGGAGTAACTGTACTTAAAAAAAAAACAAAACAAAAAAACACACACACAAAACATTAAACTTTTGAGATAATCATAGATTCATATGCAGGTGTAAGAAATAATACCGAGAGATCCCACGTACCCTTTGCTCATGTTCCCTCAATGTTAATGTCTTATAGAACTATAGTATATTAACCAGGATGTTGATAATGATAACAGTCAGGACACTGAACAATTTTATCACAATACCTCATTTTGCTCCCATTCCCATTTCCTCCTCCTAACCTTGGATCACTAATCTGTTTTCCATTTTTATGATTTTGTCATGTTAAAATTTTTGAAATTTTGCCATCTCAAGAATGTTATAGGAATGAAATTATACGGTATATAAGCTTTGGGGATTGACTTTTTTCACTCAGCCTAATTCTCTATCTGCAGGGTCTGCTGTGTTTTCACTCTTTCATTTCATTTCATACCATCAGGTGGTATATGTATCTCATTTTTGTTTGTTTTGGTAGAGGTCTGTCAATTTTATTGATATTTTCAAAGACACAGCTCTTTGTTTCATGGATTTTCTTTATTGTGTTTCTGTTTGCAATTTCATTACTTCTAATCTTTATTAATTCCATCTGCTTGTTTTAAATTATTTTGCTTTTTTTCCTCTGGATTCTTGAGGAGGGAGCTTAGATTAGATTGAGACTTTTTCAACTCTTTTCAAATGTGTACAGTTAGTGCTATAAATCTCCAAAGAACTACTTCAGCTGTGTCCCACAAATTTTGATACATTGTATTTTAATGTTAATTCAGTTCAACATATTTTTATTTCCCTTCAAATCTTTTTTGACCCATGGATTAATTAGAAGTGCTGTGTAGTTTGGAGATTTTCCTGTTACCTTTCTGGTATTGATTTCTAGTTTGACTCCATTTTGATCTGAGTATATGCTTGGCATGCTTTCATTGCTTTTAAATTTGTTGTTTTTATGGGCCAGTATATGTTCTATCATGGTTTCTTATGGCCACTTGAAAGCATGTGTATTCTGCTGTTGTCTGTTGACATGTCCTATAAATATTGATTAAATTCTGTTGGTTGATGGGATTGTAGAAATTCTGTACCTTTGATTTTCTATCTAGTAGTTTTATAAAATTACTGAGAATACAGTGCTGAAATTACCAACTATAACTGCAGGTTTTTCTATTTCTCCTTATAGTTCTATCAAGTTTTGCTTCATATATTTTGAGGCTCTGTTGTTGGGTACATACACCTTTAGGTTGTTATGTCTTCTTGGTGGATTGATCCTGTTATCATTATGTAACGTCCCTCTTTGTCTCCAGTAGTTTTTTGCTCTGAAGTCCATTTTATCTGATATTAATACAACCATTCCTGCTTTTTTAATGTTTTTACATTTTATACATTTTACCATCCTTTTATTTTCAACCTATGTTGATAAAACTGAAGTTTCTTGTAAATAACATATTGTTGGATTAGTTTTGTTTTGTTTTTGAAATCCGCTCTGCCAGTGTCTTTTAATTGATGTATTTAAATCACTTACATGTAAGGTAATTATTGATGTTAGGGCTTAAGTTTGCCATTATTTTTTTGTTTCCTGTTTTTCTTTTCTTACCGTCTTGTGGGTTATTTGACCATTTTTTAGGATTACATCTTGACTTATTTATAGTGCATTCGAATGTATCTCTTTCTCTCTCTTTAGCTTTCTCAGTGGTTGCACTTGGTATTACAATATGTATAGTCTACTGGTATTGATATTTTCCCTACTTTCACATAGGTCCCTTTACCCTCTACACTTTTAACATTTAATTGTATTTCCTCTACACGTTAAACTCCACAAGAGATGGTATTATAATTTTTGATTCAAGCACCAAGTATGATTTAAGAAATTAATGAGAAATAGGATGGACTTATTATTTACCCCCCCTCTTTACTCATTCTGATGTTCTTTCCTTTCTGAAGTTCCAAGCTTCTATTATCATTTCCTTTATGTTTACAGATCTTCCTTTTAGCCCTTTTTATTTTTAAAGATTTTATTTATTTATTTGATAGAGAGAGAGACAGACAGCAAGAGAGGGAACACAAGGCAGGGGGAGTGGGAGAGGGAGAAGCAAGCTTCCCGCTGAGCGGGGAGCCCGATGTGGGACTCGATCCCAGGACCCCGGGATCAGGGCCTGAGCCAAAGGCAGACGCTTAACGACTGAGCCACCCAGGTGCTCCTCTTTTAGCCATTCTTTAATGGTAGATTTGGTAGCAACAGATTCTTATACTTTTCCTGTCTGAGACTCGTCTTTATTTCCCTTCTTCCTAAAGGACACTTTTGCTGGATATAGGATTCAAGATTCTTGTTTTCTGTTGTTTTCTTTTAGGTTTTTTTCTTCCAGTACTTAAATAATGTGCCACTTCCTTCTGGCCTCCATGGTCTCAGATGAGAAATTCGATGTCATTTGAATTTGTGTTCCCACATGTGTTCTTTTTCTCTGGTTCTTTCAAGATTTTTTGTCTTTAGTTTTCTGTTTAGTTATGTGACTTGGAATGGACTTCTTTGGGTTTATACTATTTGGGATTCACTCAGCTTCTTGAATTTGTAAATTTATGTATTTCATCTCATTTCTTTTAATAACCACCCCCCCATCTCTCTTCTCTCCTCCTGAGATTCTAGTAAGAACTTTAACTCTTTTATTATTGTCCCACAGGTCACTGAGACTCTGTCTTTTTTTAAATCTTTTCCCTAGTCTCATCTCCTCTCTGCTGTTCAGATAGGTAATGTCTTTTGATCTGTCTTCAAATTCACTGGTTCAATCCTCTGTCATCTTTAATTTATTAGTGATTATATCCAGCAAGATTTTCAGTTATTGTATTTTTCAGTTTTATAATTTCCATTTTTTTGCTAAGATTTCCTAGGTTCTCGTTTAAAGAGAATTCAATTTTGTTGCTGAAGCACTGTTATGATGGTTGCTTTAAAATCTTTGTCAGACAATTCTCAAATCTGAATCATCTTAAAGTTGTTCTTTGTTGACTGTCTTTCTCTTTCATGTTGTGATTGTCCTAGTTCTTTGTATACCTAGGTATTTTGGATATTATAAGACTCTGGATTTAATCTTTTTTTTGTTTTGTTTTTTAGCAGGAAGACCCCCTGTGTAATGTGAGGACTGAGTGAATGTGTATTGAGTGTATATGTTTAGCTTCCCATTCAGCCCTGCTAACAACATCCCACCAAAATCAGACACTGACACTGTCTCAATGCAGATGAGTGGTGTAGAAGTTCAGTTCCTCCCTGGTCCCACTGACATTTCCCAAGAAAGTGGGGCACCAACTCATTCTGCTTTTTGCCTCTGAGTAGAGTGTAAGATCAGCTTCCTGTTGGGCCCTACTGACACCAGGGAAGGAGAAAGCAGAGGGCTGACTCACATTGCTTTGTTGCTACAGGGTGGAGAGCAGGAGATCCATGTTGGGCCCCTCTGGCACCAGCTGGGGAGAGGGGAGAAAAGAGAGTGCCAACTAGCCCCAGGGGTGGCAACTCAGCTCCCCATGAGGAGAGTACAGGTGATACCTAGTATTGACCAGTTCCACCTCAGGTTACCCTAAGTCTCACTGATGCTGGGCAGAGGTAGAGGCTTAGCTTGCTGCTGGATCACACTGACAATATCCTGGCAGAGCAACCACAACACTACCTGCCTGGTGGGGAATGGGAGACCAGCTGCATGCTCAGTACTGCTGATACTACTCCAGCAAGGAAATCTGGTTTCTGCTATCTGCCATGTTGGAACACAATACTTGCTTCCAAGGGGTGGTATGGGACCACTGGAGCTTGACTAGAGTAGGTGGATACTGCCAAAAAGGCTTTCTGTTATTATATCTTCCTTTTCCTGATCCTTTGGATAGAGGAAACAAGCTTTTCTCGAAGCTTTTCCCTCTCTACCTACTGGCTGTTCCAGGTTGGTGATTTCTGCAGTACCCCATCTAGGATATATGGGAGGCAATAAGAAAAGTCACTGCCATATCATTCCTCAAGTACCAAGGTCTCGAGATAGTCTATTTTCTTCTACCTTTTAGAGTCTTCCTCTGCTTGTTTGTTGTGTTATATCCAGGGGTTTTAGTTGTAAGTAGGAAGATTTGCAAGGAATACTACTACTATTTCTTGGCAGAACTAGAAGTCCCTCTGTTTTAAGTAATTTTAAACAAATTAATCTGTACTCTCCATTAGCTCACAATGTCTGACATGTCTTGTTATCTTGGTATGTGCCTTACATAATTCTTCTCACATAATGGGCCCCCAATAAATGTCTGGTGAATGCTCCTTGCATGAAGACATATGCATCCCCTAAAATGGTCTGTTTGTAGTCTCAAGCATACAAAGGGTGCCTAGGTCAGCTGTAAGAGTTGAAGGATATCCTCAGACGGTAAAGGAGAAAGGCAGCAGCTCATCTGCATGGATGGCATTACTTTTCTGATCTCTGATAGAACATACATATGGATTGGTCATTGCCTTCCAAGCTAAAAGACAAAGTTTTGAACCCCTAAGTGTGGATTCTTAAGTGACTGTATTCAGCTTAGATTTGCCAAAGCCATCTTAGGTCCTCACCTCCTTGAACTTGAAGCATCTAACTCCAGCAGGGCTAAGTCAAAGTGTTTTTAACTGAGATTATGTTGCCAGCACTATGGCATCCAGTTCCTCTCAAAAATTCCTTTAAGGTTGGATGATATCATATATGGGAGAAAATTTAAGACCTAAATCTTTGCCAAATATTTCTCTAATTTCATAATTGATATTGTGGACTCCTTACTCTAAGATATTACCTAGAACCTGTCTATTCACCCTATTAGCAGTCTAAGAACTAATGGATTTCAAATTAGACTTCATGGACAACTGGCATCCTGTAGCATTACTATGTATTAAAATAATGTATTACAAATCATATTATTTCAACTGATATGATTGGAGACAGTTATTAGTACAAAAAGAATAAAACAAGACACTCATTTTCCTCTATTAAGTCAGAATTTTTAGTCTTAGGTATTTAATACTTAAGATTGTTAAGGCAATGTTGGGAGGGAAGTCTTCAGGAATTTGATTCATTTTTAATCTCTTAGTCTTGGAACACAGGAACTCTGAGAGACCAATACAAAAAAGCATTCAAGTGATTTCATGGGTGTCTCTGAGGAATGAATTCATTATATGCCATAAAGAAAGAGCAAATCATTGGTCATATTTTTATAAATTAGAATCATGACCTGAAAGTTAATTCTATTTCTCATGTAATTCTATTATAATCACACTTGTTCAGCCAATACATATAAGGTTTGATATATAGAGTGAGCATTTGCTTATTTCTCAATCCAGCTGGCAAGGCAAAAATATATTTGGTTTTTAAGCAAGTGCAGGCCTGTAAGTCGGCAGTTCCTAATGTGTAGTCACAATGCCACCTAGTGGCTACACAGGGATTATCGTTTAAAGATCGTGTTCATAAAGGAGCAAATCCAGAATTTCCTGTTACCAACAGATTTGCACTTACTTGGAAACCTTATTGATTCCAAAAGCCACTTGTTGGTTCAGAGATGCAATGATTTTGTCTTTCTTCTTAATCTGCATTTGGTTTTCTTGCCACCGAAAAGTCACTGTTTTCAACTGTCTTTTGAAATCCTGATCAATGAAAAATATTACTTCATAGTAAATTCTGTTCAAGTCACCATATATTAAAAGAAAAAAAAATGGGTTCTTCAAAAAAAAAAAAAAAGAAACTACCATTAAATTGAACATTTCAACTACTTCTTACTGGCTTCAGACAGAATGGCAAAAGTACTTACTTCACATTGATAGTGCAATTTATAAAGCTGCCGCTGCCGAGCAAGCTTTTCCTTCTCAGTTTCTCCATATTCTGCAGTTACTTTACTGGTTGAGCCCTAATGAGCAAATGGAATATGCATGCCTTATTTTCCTCTAAAAAAACACTAATTCTTTAGTTAAAGGGGATTTAAAGTTGCCATCTAACTCCTACTCATGCTTTATGTCTCAATGCAAACATCACTTCTCCGATTAGTGCAGATAAACCCACCTCTCCCCAATTACAGCAATCACTAAACAATCCCACAGTTACTTGTCTACAGCTACTACTACTGGATAACATTATGTGCATGCTTACCATATTTTTAAGCTTTTTTTGGTAATGCCTTTATTGTCGTAAAAACCGTATAAGGTAGGCACTTATTATTCCCATTTTAGAGATGATAAAACTGAGTTAAGTAACTTACCAAGGTTACATAGAAAGTGGAGAAGCCAGAATTCTAACTCAGGCAGCCTGAAGTGCCCAAACACTTAATTATTACTCAGTACCACCTTAGCTTAATATTCAACTTCTCCACTGGATTGTAAACACTATGATCACAGGGACCATGTCTTAGCATAGCTCTTGACAAAAAGCAAGTGCTAAATGTTTTTTGAATAAATGAGGGCATAAACATTTTCCAAAATGTGTGTCATATTTTTATTGTATTTTGGAGCTCTCATAACTATTGAATGAAAACCAAAGGCCCCATATTTAAACTTTAGTCTGAAATCCAAAGCTGAGACTATGTCATTTCAGTTAAAATATAAGTATTCTATTATGACAATTATCAGCCAGGGAATCATTTTTACTAAATGTACCCTTAGACAATCAATATTCCTACATACTATGGAATAGGTTATCATTAAATTACCTTTTCATGAAATTATCATTAAATTACCTTAGTATAGAATTCTCATTTAAATCAAGTGATTTAAAAAAAAAAAAAAAGTCATATGCTTTGTCTGATTTAGTGTTCTACTGAGCACTTAAATCACTTTCACATATAGGTACATCATTCCCAAAGTGACCACTACTAGGAAAGGAACCAAAGGAAAACAAAACAAAACACTGTTGTACATTAATATTTTTGTAGACATGTCATGTCTACAACCAGTTTAATTTTTTAAAAATGAACGTACCTTTGTTTTATAAAACTCTTTTTCTCAAAATTAAATCAATGGGATTAAGCCAAGTCTTTTTTTCCCTTGTGGTATTTGAAAATCTTTCACAAGGAACACATTTGTGATCAACACTGCCTAATAATTAAAGCCAGGAAATAGTCTGAGGGCTAAAGAGAAAAATTTCAGCTCCTAAGGTTCTTTTTCCCCTCTACGAATCCTGTCCCTCCCTCTTCCTGTTTTTATTTGCTCCTCACAAATACAGCACAGACCACTAGGCTAACATGTTGTTCAAAGAGTCATGGCAAAAACAAAGGTTAACAACTGTTTCTGGAAGAACGAAGGCAGGGCTGTACCCTGTCCGATCAGGCTTACCTGCTCTATCATGTCCAGAATATGCAATTCATCCAGGCTATAGAACTTGTCTTCAGTTGCAGAATCCTCTTGAATATCACTTGCATCATCTTTCATAAATCCACTGACTGGGTGTTGATTTGCTTGCTCTTTCTTCAACTGTTCTTCCTTTCCTATCATAGTTGGGCTACAGTGGTGATATAATCAGTGTAATTTTTTACAATGGTTGAGTGTTTTTCATCTAAGTCATTGCTTCCCAAGTTAATACTGTACTGGTCTCATGAAATGTTCAGCATCAGAAGGGTTCATGGCCAAAGAAAGTTTAAACAGTGCTCATATTATGTATTTCTCTTGACAATTCACAATGAATTTATTTAGCATATATGAAATAGCACTCATTCGAGGTACTCTTCTGTTCATCCTAATGTTTTCAAGAATTATGAGACCATGGAGTTTATTTTTCAAATTATAATAATTAATACCAGTTACTTTTAGGGAAATAATACTTTGGGAAATATTGATAAACATCACATCTGCTCTATTATTTTATCATCTCAGCATTCTTGACAAGTAGGTTGGTTTAATCAATTTCATTGCTTAGGTCCAGTGTACATTTAGACAGAGGGCTGCAAACAGCAACATAAAGTAGATTTAAAAATGGAGGTTTCTTTCATAATAGGACTTAAAAAAAAGAAACTGCAGTGATAACATGGATTTTAGTAACTAGAAAACTACTAAAAAAAGAATGAAAATACTGTAAGTGCAATGACAAATCATTTCTATACCTATGTCTAAAAATTTAAAGGCATGCTACTATCCTTTCAAATTGGCCTACTACTTATAAATTTCCTTCTTAATCTCATTAAATGGTAACAATAAATAGTACTTTTACTTGTAACATGACTTAAATGACTTGATTAGTGAATAGAAAGAAAATACATAACTCTAGGATGCATTATTACTTCTTTTAGGCACTGAAACTTAGAAAACAATGGCATCTAATGCTTGCAGAGTAACTTGTAAAACACTATAAAATAGTCATTAGGTATCACTAAGGTATTCTAGAATGACTCAAACATTTTGGAAAGTTCAATGAAATCAACTGCTTGTGTAGACCACTGGTTCCCAAACCCAATTAATTTTTCAAATTATCTGGAGTTTTTTTTAAATTATTATTTTTGCAGGTACCCCGACAATTCTAAGTATATAGAAGAATTTGTATTTTTGAAAAGCTCCAGAAGATTATTCCTAGATTTTTAAAGTTTAATAATAGCATTGTGATAATATAGGAAAATGCTATCAGTAAGAGATGCAAACTGAAGCATGTAGAGGTAAAATTACATGAAATTTAGGATTGAAAACACTTCAACAAGGAAGAAAATGTTAAGGGAAGAATGAAGCAAACGTGGAAAAACACTGTAATTACTGAATCAGGATGCCAGTTACATATATTAATGTAGATGCATATTATTCTCTTTACTTTTATGCATATTTGAAAATTCTCATATGAAAACAAAGGTCCCTGGGTAATCTGATGATCATCCAGGTTTGGGTCTACACTGTAGGTAAAATAAGCAAAATGATTGATAGCACTGTTTCACTCTTCAGTAAATTATTTTTATGGCACCTAGACCTGGCTTGAAAAAAGCCAAAATCAAAAAACTATTGCTCTAGTATTGTTTTGCTCAACTTGCTGACTTGACAGAGAACATGAAAACCCATCTTGGATGATGAACCATTTACTTACCAAGTAGATCATGCCATTATCAGTGAGAAAATATCAACTACAAGTGATGACTTTAAAGTTAAAATATGTTCTTGCTACCATTTTAAAGATATCTTAATAATTTATGTCCTCACAGTGAGTTCTCTAAAGTTACCG
>NW_023270268.1:101239986-101329525 GCF_011800145.1 Mirounga leonina
ATCTTAATAATTTATGTCCTCACAGTGAGTTCTCTAAAGTTACCGATACTCAATTAACAAACTTTTTGGTGGGTATAATGAATCTCTTCATTGTCTCCCCTACTTCCATCTTCTACTACATTGTCATCAATCACATAGTTGTACAAATAACAGTGAGCTTCAGACATTAAAAGGCTGCCAGTTAAGGTTCCAAATTCATAGTTAACAATTGGGATTAAAAACAATAAGCTGTGGGTTAAACAAACCAAATCAAAATAAACTCTTCCATAAAAGAGGTCATTAGGACAAACAATGATCTGTTCTTTAAGGTTAAATCTTACCTAAATTAGATTTGGCTAACCACAACCTAGACTATATTTTAAAAGATTTTATGCTGGATCCAAATTAGTCTTTGAAAAAAAAGCAGTTAGTACTGTGTGACTCTTGAGTAGCCTTATATAAAAACAGTGAGAGATTCTATTCTCCCAAAGTAAATGATAATTTACTTTTTATCACTCTGTTAAAAAGTGACAAGTTATTAAGACAAGGGATTGTACCTTCTTCTTTTAGAACACTTTTCAAGGCAAGGCTGTGTCATACCGGCAAAGCACACTTTGAAAATAGTAAGAAAAACTGAAAAATTAAACCAATACTTACACTTGTTCTTCTTTTGATTCCTTATTCTGAAAAACAGCATCAAGAATTAGTAATCTATATCAACTTGTCTGTACAGCATAGTAATATCAACTTGTTCGTACAGCATAGATTTAGATCAGTGTTTCTCAAACTGTTTTGACCACAATCAAAATAAGAAATATATTTTATGTCATGATGTAAATGCACTTATATATAGATCTTTGTACTAAGTATAAAACTGAAATTTAAGTTCCATTTACTATGGGTAAATAAACTTTACCCATAGTATGTGTTATATGGACTGCATGTTTGTGCCTCTCCCAAATTCATATGCTGAAACCCTAATTCCCCAATGTGATGGTAATTGGAGGTAGGGCCACTGGAAAGTAATTAGGTTTAGATGATGCTCTGCAGTCCTCATGATGGAATTAGCGCCCTTATAAGAGACCCCAGAGCTAGATCTCTTGCTCTCATGTGTGCTCTCTTTCTCTCCACCATGTAATGATAGAGCAAAATGCCATCTGCAAACTAAGAGGGCCCTCACCAGACACCTAATCTGCTGGCACCTTGATCTTGGACTTCCCAGCCTCTAAAACTGTGAAAAATAAATGTTTGTTGCTTAAACCACCCAGTCCATGGTAGTTTGTTATAGCTGCCTGAACTAAGACACTATGTGATGAATTCTGAAGCTTTTTTTATTCCTACTAATTCTATTTATTTTATAAAATGGTAGTTGTGACCCACTAAATTGATTTTGTAATCCACCACTGAGTCATAAGACAACTTAAAAATTATTGATTCAGATATTGGAAATAAGTACTGGGGCCGAGTTTGCACCTACTGATAATCTTGGGACAGAGTATGTGTAATTCTCCTTTATGGAATACTACTAACTACCAGAGTTCTTGAAAATCTACACATAAGGTAAAAGCAAACTGATATATTAAGAAATCTTATAGAAAAAGTGTCAGGGAGATCACAATTAGAAGGAAAGGTTAAAAAACCCTAAATTTTAAGTTCATTAAAGTAAAACTATAAAGGCAACATACTACATACACGTAGTCATTGATACTACCTGTATGTAGTATCAATGACTACCTGTATGTAGTATCAATGACAACACATACTAATTAAGAGTATTAATTACTTTTATACATTACCCTTCATTAAGAGTATTAATTACTTTTATATAAATTAGAGTATTAACTTCTACTACCACCTCTTATTTACAAGAAACTTCAGGGTCTTCTTCCCCAGATTCCATGACGTACTTACAAATTTGTTTTGTTTATTTCTATATACTAAATGGATTTTTGCATTTCAATGTCTGATCAATGTCCAGTGCCAATCTGATTCTATGATTTAGAATTATCAACTCCTACCTTGGTTCCAGTTTACCTGAATAACTGACTGGAAAGACATCTGGTTGTTAATAATGAATACCTAGTATAGGTGAATAGTTTCTGAAACTTTTAGCTCTTCTTATAACAACTTCTTGTCAACACACGCCATCAGCCTGTTCTACATGCATCTCAGCAACTTCCCTTCTGTAGAGAGCACACCAAATTTGAGGGGCTAGATTTATTTCCTGCCATGTTTTTTTTTCCCAAAGGCTTCATCACAAAGCCTTCTATTCTTCTGCCATCTGCTTTATCTCCCTTTTCTATTCTTAACCCTTAATTCCCCTGGGTGGGAAGTGGGAGTAGGAAGGAGGATCTAATTAACTCCCAAAAGAGTTATTTATAATTTGGACATATTAGAAGCTGAATACAAAATCCTAAATGAAGAAAGAGTAACTACAAAGTCTCTTTATCTACTAGTTACAAGTTATCACTACTGTTCCCTCTATTTGCTATACAAATTTTACTTTTTCATCATATTCTTCCAGAGTCCCTGATAGATCTTTGTAGGACTTCAACTTAATGTTAGGTAGAGATATTGCAGAACAAACCATTAACAGAGGACACAACTTCATTCATAGGGACTTTGTTCTTATTCTGTACAACACAAGCTAATTTCTGTATGCTAGAATTTTTCATGAGGAAACTCCTGATTAGAGAATGTGATTGACTTAGCTTTTTACAACTGGTTGCTTATATTATAACCAGACAATTCTTTGTACCTACAATAACAAAGTATAATAGGATTATAGTATGTGAAATAGTCATATGCAAAAATTTCAGCATTTTTAGGTCCTATACTTTAAAATTCAGATAAAAAAGATATAAGATCTCTCTTCTAATGTCCAAATCTTATCTTGATAAAATTATCCTCAAAGTATCTCAACTTCTTCTAATAAAATAAATTGGAAAAAAAACTTAGGTTGTAAAAAATAACAAAAAAACTTTCTGACATTTAATAAGACATTTTCAATATTACTAGCATGTGAAGTTTTGAGCTGTGTTTACATTTATTTCCAATTGTGTTAATTCCCTGTTTAATTTCAATTTGACATAAAAGTGGGACTTTCCACTGAACTAAAATTGAGATTCTGAGTAACCATATTTTAACTTTTTGGAAGAAAACTATATACCTTTTTGGAAGAGATAAACTATACCCCTTTGGTCTGGCAACTGTGTATTTACTTGGCCAGCTTTATGTAGTATTAGACCTGGGATTTACTAATATTTGGCAAAAATTTAAAAATGTCAGCTAAAATAATGGACCAGGTTGTGTTTTGTCATACAAGAATTGCCTAAAAGTCAGTCTTCTTATTTATCTTTTAAAAACATAACTTAATTTTCAAAATAACTTTTAAATGAAATGGTAAGTTATAATAAATGATGGTTATGATAAATATGAAAATGATATTGATATTTTATTCATCAGAGCATAAATAACCTTTATTTTACCCTTCACCTAAGTGTTCTGTAACTTTCCCTTCGTTGTGTTAAATTTCATTTATGATTAAAATTTGTGTATACTTCCAAAAGACTAGATAACATGGGCTTACCTGATTGTAGTTGGGCAAATACTATGAGTTTATAATATGATCTACAGAGTACATCTAGATTTTAAGTGTATGTTTCAGGCCAGAAAATAAAACTTTTTTTTTTCCCCACCATAAAGTTTGCAAAGCATAATGGTTAGCTCTATGCTTGATAAAAACAAAAAACAAAACTCTTGAGTCCAAATCCATAGGAATCTACAAACATCAAGAATGAACCAAAATGTAAATGAACTTTGGGTGATTATGATATGTCAATGTAGGTTAACCAATTGTAACAAATGTACCACTCTGCTGGGGGATGTTGATAATGGAGGAAGCTATTCATGTGTGGGGGCCAGAGATATATGGAAAATCTCTGTACCTTCCCTTCAATTTTGCTCTGAACAACAACAAAATTGCTCCAGAAATACAGTCATAGTTAAATAAAAAATTAAGTCAAAAACAAAACAAGACTCAACTTTCCTTTGTAATTTTCCAAGCAATTAAGAGACTTTTTGCTAAAACTGTTATAGATAGTAACAAGAAGTTGTTTATTTTGTAGCTGGCAAAACAAAGAAAAGGAATGAATGAAGCTTCTTGATTTGTACCATTTTTGTACATTACTGCATTGGTGAGAGCCTTGGACACAAAGAAGAAAATCAAGATTTCTTAAGGTTTTGAAAAATGCTTCTGAATATATCACTAGAAATATGATGAGAAGCTGTTTTTCAAACACTGAGTAGGCATTTTTTAAATGAGAGTAGTATGCAGAAATTAATGAAATTTCCAAATACTTCAGAGTTTCTCATTTGTATATTTAAATGTATAATTGTGATTTAGGGAAGTGAAGTAGGACACACTGCAAGTTTAAATCATTCAGGATCTAATATATATAGACTTCTCTACAGCCACATATTCAATAATGATTGTAAGTCATTTATGTTATATGTCTACTTGAATTAATTTTAAGTTCTAACAGTAAATCCATGTATTAAATCTAAGTGTTCATAATTAGACATCCCTCTATTATAATGCTAATGCAGTCACTTACCTTTTTATTCTTAGTCTTTTTCTTTTTCTTTGGTTTACTCTTAACCTGACAAGAAATAAATCAATTAATATGCAATTCAAACTGCACAATAAGTTATTTTGCAAAATATATTTCCTCTAACCACGGAAATCTTTTATCTTCTAATATTATACATCACATTTTCTTCCTAGATTCTATAGAAAATTCTTTTCTTTTTTTTTTTTTTTTTAAAGATTTTATTTATTTATTTGAGAGAGAGAGAATGAGAGAGAACACATGAGAGGGGATAGGGTCAGAGGGCAAAGCAGACTCCCTGCCGAGCAGGGAGCCCGATGCGGGACTCGATCCAGGGACTCCAGGATCATGACCTGAGCCGAAGGCAGTCGCTTAAGCAACTGAGCCACCCAGGTGCCCAGAAAATTATTTTCATTTTCACTTTGATTTTAATCTCAGTCTTCTGCTCTTGAAAAAATCATTGATCTATAAAGGAATAACATATCAATGAATAGGCTATAGAAAAAAACCTCACAGATCCTCATTTGCATATGTGCATGCATGAGCAACAAAGGAGGAAGGGACTTTAAAAAAATCAACATATTCAAGTCCATAAGAGGAAAAATTAAGTCTGGGAATAACTTAGTGACCATATAATAACTGTTAAAGAAATACAGAGATTCCATCCTGCATGATTTTAATTCTACTCCTGTGCAAATGGCACTGAAATATCCCTGTTTTCTTCTTTCTCTTCTGTTCCCCATTATGCTTTCTTCTACTTTCTATTAACTTCCCATCACTCAGGATGAAGAAACATGTTCAGAAATCTAGCATAGTGCCTGGCACATAACAAGTGTTCAGTAAATGCTGGCAAAATAAACGGTTAAGGCAGGAAAGATTTTGGAAGAAGTACTAGGGAAAGAACCATTCCAATTCAAGCTCTGTGTAAACACTATGACAAACTAAGATCATCTGAGATGCTGTAAGGACAGCACACGCAACAAACTAAAGGCCCTGATTAAGTTCTAATTTGAATATTAATGAGAGCTTATACTTCCTGGAGATCTTTAATAGATTCTGTTGAAGATTCACTGGGTATCGACGCTCCATCTTTATTCATTTCTGCTAACTGTATTTCAGGGTTTGATTTCACATTTATATTGTACTCCATGAGGGGTGGACTTAGTTCTTCTTCCTCATTCTGTAACTCTTCTATTTCAATACCTAAATGTTAAAAACAAAACACTCAAAATCAGGATGCATACAGTTTTAGCCTCAATTATAAACAAATCCTATTATAAACAAATCCCTCCTCCCCGCCCCCCCCACCATAAAACACCATCCCAGAAACAGAAATAGAAGACATCTTACTCTGTTCCATCACTAGATGAAAATGAAATGCCCATTTATCAATGACCAAATAGGTACAGATATTAGCCTAGAACCAATCAGTACAAACCCAAATGTTGATACTTTACTGTTATCTTAAGTAGACTCTAAATATCAGTAAATACTGTTATCTTAAGTGACTCTAAATATTAGATATTCAGAACTTAAGTCGACTCTAAATACTAAGTTTTTGAGGATCCTGACATTGACCCTATTAATACTAAAACTAGTATAATTTTAGGATAATGAACATTTTTTATTTCTAACTTAAACATTTTTATTGTTTAAGTATAATTTTACTCCAAACAAAACCCATGGTGTTGTTTTCCTATGTATAATTTTACTTGCACGATATGAATTGCATTAAAAAAAAATCCACAAGAGCACAAAAATGGAAATTAAAAAAATCAGCAATTCACCACCTGGCAAAAAGAGTATATAGTTTAACAATGCACAGTTCACCAGATCAAAGCTACATAAGCTAAAGAGTAGCATATAGGAGCAGGTAAAGCAAGCAGGCAGACATTTCTGCCTGTTAAAGTATCCAATGTGTTAAAAAAAGTTAACAAACTACGGGTATATCCTGGAGCACATGCACTAAGACCAAAGCAGAGTAAAAAGGCTCATACTACATTCAGCTGACCAGTAGTAATTTGACCACATGATTTTCCAAGCTTATAACAAACAATTATAGTTTATCATACAGTTTATCTGACCAAGTAAAACGCCTGTAAGTATCCCCTAGCTGTCCCAAGTTGAAAGGTCATCTAGGCATTTTGTTTTTCAACATACTTACGTTGACTGCCCGTTATTGACTGTAGAGCAATTCCTATGATACATAAAGAAAAAATTTAAGATGTACAATTGCAAATGCAACCAAAAAATATCTGACTGGGACTAAGAAAAGCCAGAAGATTTTTACGCTGCACCAATTAATTTTATTATTTTTTTTGCACCAATTAATTTTATAACTGTAAAAACAACTAGCTTCACTCATGAATCCAGTTTAAACAAGGCATAATCTTTAGATTATAACATAAAGCTTATAAACTCCTGTTTAGAAAAGGAAAACAAAATTTTGATAGTTCATAATAGATAATGCCTAGAATATAAACACTTTAAAACAAGTAGCACATTCTTATAATTTAAAAAGTCTAAGGTCATGAAGTAATAATAGTCAATTATGAAGCAAACCTCCATTGAAAGTTTGAGCATTTTTTTAGCAATATGAATTATCCTGATCAGTCCTTCCTCTCTCTTGCCTATTAATAATTATTAAGCATCTACAATGCATCAGGCCCTATTAGGCTCTAGATATTGAATGGTGAAGAAATAAGACAACTTTACAGTGATTTAGTGGGAACAGTAGATATTAATCAAACAAATGAAAACAGCAACTGTAATAACTACTAGGAAAGAGATAAGATACTAGGAAAGCCTCTATTAAAGAAACTTGGAAGTTTTTCAGTCTACCTGAGAACTGCTTGAAATGCTTTGAATTTATTTAGTGCTCAAGTATTTCCCAAATATTACCTTTATTCTCATTTGTTATGAAAAATCTCAAAGTAAATATAAAAAAGTCTCTTATTTTAAGTCAAGGGTTCTTGCATGACTTTCTCATATCATCAAAGTCAGCATTCTCTTCTTTTATGCTCAAAGAAAACTCCTAAAGGTTAAGCAGGAAAAAAAATGGTATCCCAGAACCTTAGTAAAAGGACTATTATTGGGGCCTAGCAATTATCTCTGAAGAAAATCTGGACCGGTTCAACAATTACTGGAAACCTGGTAAGTTGTACGGTTACATAGCATCAGTGTGGTCATCAGTTGCTCAGTAGGTAATACAACTAATAACTTGGGGACCAGGAAAAGTAACCCAGAATAGCACTGTACGGGTTTCAGTGATGCTGACATGCCTTGAACTCCACTCCCCATGACGACAAATGAGAAGCTATCCAGGAATGTGGAAGAGGAGATATGAAGTCTTTCCCATATCAAGAGACAATGTCTGGGAATGGCTACTGCTGACCTTGGATACTTGCATAAACATTATTTTATTTTATTTTTTTTAATTACCCATGGGCATGGCCAATGGATAGCTGCCAAACTTTTAAACTAAATGTCATGGTTCTGATAGAAAGGAGGAGAAAACATATACTCCTGCTATCTAAAAGGGTATCCTTGAAACACACAGTACCTGTATTCCATGGTTTTCCTTAATTTTATAGTAGTGATAAAACTCCTTTACTTAAAAATCTTCAACAATTCCTTTCTGAAAACAAAAACTCCTCGACATGTCAAGAGAAATCCTCTTGAATGTATTTTCTTTATTAACTTTCCCCTACTTTGATCTCAATAAGACAAAACTTTTTAGTTCCTGCATTACAATATATTTTTGTTTCTATACCTTTGTTCTTGTTTCCTTCTGAAATGTCCTTCTCCATCTTCTCCACTGGGCTAACTTTTACATGTCATTTAAGAATTCCTTAAATATTACACTCTCCAGAAAGCTTTTTTGGACTCTCTTAGGGTAGGATTCTGGAACATCTCTAGCACTATGATTTTTATTAGTTTCTTGATGAGTCTATCCTCCCAAGAATGTGAGCTCACTGAATCTCCTGCCCTTAGCACTGTGTCTGGCACATGGCAGATACTCAGTGAAGGTTTACCAGCTGAAGTAAGTAATTATTTTGTACCTTGTTGATAGCAGGATAACATCCTCTGGATGATTTCTGGTACTGGTATGCCTAGGTAGATGGACAGTTGATAGTAATCAAGGGAGATATTCTCAATGGGATTCTCCTTCACTTTCTCAATATCCTCTTGCTTCATCCCAAGGCGCAGAAGAATATCTGAAACTTTTTTCCAAATTGAATTGAATTGTGACTCAGTGAGACCATTCATCAAAATCTCACTAAGGAGGATATCCCTGTATTTGCACAGCCTCAAGATGTCTGCAGACTTAGAGAGATCAGAAGATGGTGGTTCCATATTCCAGCCTTTTTTGGGTGCAGGGAATACATTCAAATGTTTTATGAGAGCTAAGAGGAGGTACAAGTCAAACTGTTTGGACTGTGGTAGCTCCTTGTTTGGGGGATAAAGCAGATGCCATGCTCCACCCAAAGGGTGATTGGTCCAAAGATGGTTGTAGTAGGGTTCCAGCACATTCTTGTGTATAAGAAGCTCTTTTTTCAAAAGAGGGGGTGGCATAGCCTCATCAAATATTTGCCGGACAATGTCAGTACCAGAAATGATAATTATATGAAGCAGGTGATAGAAATAATTATAATCAAGTTTGAAGATAGGCATTTCATCTGAAAATGAATTTTGAGAAGTCAAACATTCCACATTAATGCTCTTTTTCTATGTGGTCTCTCGTATTACATCCTAAGCTCCTGTAGGACAGGGACTATTCCAAAAGAATGAAGTAGAATACAGTGCTTTGCCACAGCCAGTGCTCAACAATCATGCTGCTGTCTAGCTGTCAAAAAATCCCAACAAAAAACAATATATTCCCAAGCAAAAGAAATCACAAAGACTAATCACCACAGAAGCCTTTCAACCATCCAGGGTTTTGTTCAAGTAAATGGCTCTGGCAACCAAATGGCATAAAAAATATTAGGCCTTTGAAAATTCTGAAGATTGTCAAGAATGGTAACTGCCAGTGTTTAATTATACTTTATTTAAGCAACTATATTTTATTTTAATCAGCACTGTCCAGTAGAACTTTCTGTGATTAAAATGTTTTAGATTTGGTCTACTAGCCACTGAACACTGGAAATGCTGCTTTTTTGACGAACTGAATTTGAATTATATCTCATTTTTCTTAATTTAAATAGCTGCATATGGCTAGTGGCTACCATATTAGACAATACAGAACTATTTCAAAAAACATAAAGTGACCTAATGCCTTACTCTTCAAAGTGTAGTCCACAGGCCAGCAGTGGCATCGCTACAGGAGCCTGTTAGAAATGCAGAATCTAAGCATCCCTCCCGCCACCGCCCCCAACCCAGAGCTACTGAATTGGCACCTACGTTGTAACAAAATCACCAGATGATTTAAATATATGTTAAAGTTTCAGACACACTGACCTCATGATGATGTTCTTACCCTCTCAAAAAATAAATGACTAAGTTTATTTAGATATTTCATCAGTGAAATGGAATAAAGCATGAGAATGAACTACTTTGTATTTTTCTGGCTTAATATCACTTCCGAAGGAAGAAAGTAGACTGAGGTGAATTAGAAAGTAATAAGAACTTGATATATGATGGTGTATTTTTTGTATGAATACCCAAATACATATTTATCATAAAATGCAGCTTTATTATTTTATCCTTCATGATTCTATGTTTCAAGAAATTTTAAAACTAATATTCTGGTTTGATATACTTGACATACACCATGGAGGCAAGCAAGGTTACAAAGCAAATGACCCAAGGAGCTTTCTCTCGGCAGCCAAATAAAACACTGGCTGGGATCAAGAACATTCATTTCCCCTTAGCAAGGACGACTGACACCCAACTATTCTTCCATGGGACTAGGAGCCCTAAAGTATCCAAGTGCTGAGAGGCTGGCATTTCTTAGCATGCTCCTAAACAACTGGCACCTAAGTTTAGACTACATGGCCTTAAGCCCAAAATCTTCATGCCTTCCATTTAGCTCTATTAACAGGGAATGCAACAGGAGAGGAGGCATTGGTAGGGAACACCTGCTGGAGTCCAATCTCAGTGTGTAGTCACAGCTATATACACCAGACCTAGCAGACTTCTCTACAGGATGCCAAGGTAATATAAGACCCATTTACCTGCTGATTTCTGTCCATGAATTCCAGCCTATGCCAAGTGATGCTTACTTAGTGTAAACCCAAGCCCAGTGAATGATAAACATAAACACATGGTTGTTAATGGCATGATACTGTACAGAGCAAGTCAAAACTTTTAATACAGTTTTTAAGAGGAGGCATAGAAGAATAAAACAGTACCTTTTGTACTAAATTTTAAACTGATCTTCGGTCTTATATCAGTATCAGTGATTTTCAGAGACATTAACTTTTTATAACTGCAAGTAGAAAAAAATTAAGTTACAGTTAATACCAAAGTCAATCAAGATTTCTGACATCAGCATGGCTAAGTAAGTGAGCACTTTCTTCTCCTGGAAAAACTTAAAAACAAAGAAGAAAAAGGAATGAACAAAACCCACCAACAATGACAACCCCACACTGTCGTTTTCATTGGAATTATGAGACAAACAGATCTGCTAGATTTATATCAAGAAAAAAAAAAAAAAATCATGGGACTAGCTTATTCGTAAAAAGGCTATATGGCAGCAGAAACATTGTAAAAAAAACCAGCAAATCCGTAACTTCTTCCAGAACCCCCTCCAACATAAGATCTTTCTACCAATCACTATTCCAAGGAAATTCAACTCATTCAATGACTAGTGATTTAAAAAAGAAAAAAACAACAAAAAAGGAGCAACAAAGAAACGAGCATAACAGCAATACAAGTAACTAGGAAAAAATTAGGTTAAAAGTAGCAAAATTTATTAAATAGACGAAACACTAAGTAAATGTTGCCATAAAACAGATGAAAAACTTGAGACTTGGCACTGAGATGAAATCTCCCACAGAAAACAAACAAAAATGGGACAATACCACCACAGAATGTTTGTTTAATGAGGACAGAGATTTTGGTGATGCTTATTGTTAACTGTTTTATCTCCAGCACCGTAACACTGCCAACCAACCACTACACTGGAAACATTTTTAACTCTTAACAGTATGAAGTACTGGTGAAGATACTGAGCAAAAGGGATTTTGGTGGTGGGAGTGTAAATTGGCAAAACCACTGTGGGAAACAGTTCAGCAAAATCTAGTAAAGTTGGAAGATATGGACAAATGGCCTACCAGTTCTACTCCTAGGTATAAATTCTGGAAAACTTTCTGCACATATACATCTGGAGACATGTCCAGCCATGTTCATCATAGCACTGTTTGTTACAGCCAGAATTCAGAAATAACCCATGTATCTACCAGTGTAATTAAAGTAGTACAGCCTTACAATAAAATTATAGCAATGAATGGAAAAACTGTAAGAATGCATCACACAAATAATATATAGGTAAGCATAAAAAACATAAGTATCAATAACTACAGCAAATTTATATGGACTACACATTCCAATTTAACAACAGACATTGTCAAGTTGGATATAAAGAAGCAAGACCTATGCTGTCTATAAAAACTCTCTTTAAATAGACATATATACAGGTTGAGGTAAATAAATGCAAACAGGTATACCATGCATATATTAATCCAAAGAAGATAAAAATGACTAACAGGTACATGAAAAGATGCTCAACATCACTAATCATCCAGAAAATACAAATCAAAACTACAATGAGATATCACCTCACACCTGTTAAGATTAGCTATTATCACAAACACAAAAGATAATGAGTGTTGGCCAGGATAGGGAGAAACAGGAACCCCTTTGGTGGGAATGTAAACTGATACAGCCACTAGGGGAAACAGTATGGAGGGTCCTCAAAAAATTAAAAACAGAATTGATCCAGCAATCCCACTTTTGGGTATATATTATATATCCAAAGGAAATGAAATCTCTAGCTTGAAGAGATACCCATATCCCCATGTTCACTGCAGTATTATTTACAATAGCCAAGACATGAAAACTATAAATGTCTAACATGGATGAATGGATAAGCAAAATATGATTTACACACACACACACACACATACAGGAATACTATTCAGCTATAAAAAAGAAGGAAATCCAGCCATTAGTGACCACATGGATGAATCTGGAGAGCATTATGCTAAGTGAAATAAGCCAGCTAGAGAAAGCCAAATACTATAGGATATCACATATATGTGGGAGCTAAAACCCCCCAAATTCACAAAAACAGGAAGTGAAATAGTGGTTGCCAGGGATGAGGGTATGGGGAAAATGATAAGGGGGTCAAAGGGTACAAACTGGGGATCCAATTCCAGTGTACAGCACAGTGACTATAGTTAACAATACTGTTTGTATACTCGAAAGTTGCTAAGAAAATTTTTTTTTTTTTTTAAGATCTTATTGATTTATTCTAGGGAGACAGAGAGAGAGCATGCATGTGAGCAGGGGGAGAAGCAGAAGGAGAGGCAGAGAGAGAGAATCTCCAGCAGATTCCATGCTATGCACAGAGCCCGACATGGGCCTTGGTCTCATGACCCTGAGATCACAACCCCAGCCGAAACCAGGAGTCTGACGCTCAACTGGCTGGAGCTACCCAGGCGCCCCAGAAAGTCGATCTTAAAAGTTCTCATCACAAATACACATGAAAAATGTTAACACATCCATCACCTCACACAGTTAACTAACCTTACTGTGGTTATCATTTCACAATACATATACGTGTATCAAATCATCACTTTGTATACCTTAAACTTATATAATGTTATATCTTTAAAGAGCTAGGAAAGCGGCACCTGGGTGACTCAGTCGGTTAAATGTCCAACTCTTGATTTCGTCTCAGGTCATTATCTCAGGGTCCTGGGATCAAGTCCTGTTTGGGCTCCGCACTCAGCAGGGAGTCGGCTTGAGATTCTCTCCCTCTCCCACTGCCTCTCCACCCAACCCTCCCTCTCCCCCCCACCCCGGGCTCATGCACACTCTAATAAATAAATCTTAAGTTTTTTTATTTTTAAGACTTATTATAGGGGGAAAAAACCAGCAGCAATATGGAAAAAATAAATAGATCATGACCAACTGTTATTTATCCCAGGAAAGTAAGGTTGGTGCCCAATCTGGTCTGATAACAGCATTTCAAAATAAGTGAATGTAATTCAGCATATTAACAAATTAAAGAATAAGAAGAAAACCATATGATCATCTCAACGCATGCAGAGAAGCATTAATTCAATACCCATTCATGATCAAAATTTTCAGAAAAGCAGGAAAACAAAAGAATTTCTTCATCCTAAAAAAAGCTCAACTATAATCTACAGCTAACAACATACTAAATGGAAAAAAGTGGTCTTCTCTCTAAGATCTAGAAAAGGCAATGATGTCTACTCTTACCACTTGTGTTTAACATTGTACCAGAGGACCTAACCAGTGCAGTAAGTAAAGAAAAATAAACACAAAGTATATAAATTGGAAAAAAGAAATAAAGTTGTCTTCAGCCACAGATGATATGATCATCTGTAGAAAACCTCAAAGAATCTACAAAATGCTATTGGAATGATTAAATACCAAGTCACAGAATACATGTTCAGTATATACAATTCTATATAATAACTAGAAATTAAAATTTTAAAAATATCATTTGCAACAGCATAAAAAAACAAATAGGGACAATCTGACAAAATATTTACGATACTGTACACAGAAAACTATACAACATTCCTGTGCAACATCAAAGAAGATATAATTAAATGAAATTATAGTCCATGTTCATGGATGGGAAGCCTCAATATTGTTAAGAGCAAATCATTCCTAAATTGATCTACAGAGTGAACATAATCCCAATCAAAATCCCAGCAAAAAGTTTGAAAAATTTTATAAGGTATTTCTTAGATTTATTATAAAACAGCAAAGGATCTAGAACAGAAAAAAATAGTTTGGAGAAATAAGAACAAAGTTGAACTCACACCACCTAATTTCATAAGATAGTACAAAGCCATAGTAATGAAGATAGTGTGGTATTGGTAAATGGACAGATAAATGAATGGAGCACAAAAATGAGTTCAGAAGGACAATATATATAATCTATAGATTACATATATGTATATAGATGCGACAGAATGAACCTTGACCCTTATTGTCACACCATATGCAAAAATTAACTTGAAAATGGATTATAAATCTAAATGTAAAACCTAAAACTTTTTAAACTGTTAGAAAAAATACAGGAGAAAATCTTTTGATTTGGGGGTGGAAAAATTTTTCTTAAAAACACAAAAAACATTAAGCATAAAAGAAACATAAGACTTCACTGAAATTATTAATTTGTGCTTTTTGAAAGATAAGAAAATAAAGACATTCCATGGGCTAGGATAAAATATTTTTAAAATACATACTAGATAAAGAACTTTTATCTGGAATATACAAAGAAATCTTATAACTCAAAATAAGACAAACAATCCAATGAAAAAAATGGGCCAAAAATTAGAATAGATAATTCATCAAAGAAGATATATGGGTAGCAAACACATGAAAAGATATTCAACTTCATTAGTCATTAGGCAAATGCAAATTAAAACCACAATAATACACCACTACACACCTGCAGAGAAACTAGAACTCTCCAATATTGCTGGTGAGAATGGTAAAATGTACAGCTGCTTTGAAAACCATTTGGAAGTTAGTTTCTTTAACCTTAAACATATACCATATGACTCAGTACTCTTGCTCCTAGGAATTTGCACAAGAGAAATGAAAGCATACGTCTATACAAAGAGTATATATGTGAATATTTATAGCGGCTTTATTCATAATAGCCCAAACCAGAAACAACTCAAATGTCATCAACTGTTGAATGAATAAATAAGTTGTGGTACATCTATACAATGGAAGACTACTCAGCAATAAACAAAAATAAACTAGTGATAGATGCAATAACATGGATGAATCTCAAAAGCATTATGCTAAGTGAAAAAGTTCAGATGCAAAAGACTTTCCTACTAAAGGACAGTAAAAAGCAATACTATCAGAAAAGATATTATATAAGTGGTTACCCAGGTATAGAGGTTGGGAGAGGGGAATGACTACAAAAGAGATTTGGGGGAAACTTTTGGGAAGATAAAAGTATTCTGTATCTTGATCATGGTAGTGGTTACCCAACTGTATACACAGAAACTCATTTAAATGTTTACTTCTAAAGATTTAATTTTACTGTATATAAACTGTAGCTTGAAAAACCTGACCTATAAAAAGAACTTCAGTGTTTAGAAATGCATTTATAAATGGCACTTTTATAAAGAAGAGCAAGAAAAGGATGACTGTGATGGTCGGGATAACAGTTACCTAGGGAGAAGATGAGGAGTTGGGGAGACAGGCACAGTGAGTGCTTCTGGAGTGCTGGCAAAATCCTATTAACTTGGGTGGGGATATGGGGCGCCTGGGTGGCTCAGTCCTTAAGCGTCTACCTTCGGCTCAGGTCATCATCCCAGGATCCTGGGATAGAGCCCCACATCGGGCTCCCTGCTCAGTGGGAAGCCTGCTTCTCCCTCTCCCATTCCCCCTCCCCTGCTTGTATTCCCTCTCTCGCGGTGTCTCTCTCTGTCCAATAAATAAATAAAATCTTAAAAAAAAAAAAAAAAAAACTTGGGTGGGGATACAAAGGTGTTTGCTTTATGATAACTGTTAAACTCTGCATTTGTATTTTGTGAGCTTTTCCTTATATATATTTTAATAACAATAAAGCACCATCCTGTTATTCATTCATAAAACCCCATGAAGTAGCTCTTCCAAGTTTGGGTACTGAGATCCGGTTACGAGAGGATTCTCCCACAGAAAACAACTAAAGAACCTGGGCGCAGCTCCCTGAGGCACTGGAGAGTAGAAAGAAAAGACCAACTCTGCTGAGAGAGTACATGCTCAGGGGAGAGGAGGAGAGGGCTGGATGAAATGTTGGTAAGTTCACCTATCTTGGAGCTTTTAGCCTGGGGCTAGGTATAGCCTGGTGGAAAACAAAAGTCTCCTCCACTGCAGGAACCAGAAAATTGAAGCCTGGGAACCATGGCTACTGAAGAGAGCAGGGGAACCCCAAAAGGGAAAGAGTCAGAGAAGAGATCCCCAATTGTTTCTAGCCAGACCTCTGACTGCCGAACCACACATGTATGGAACACTCAAAGCAGCTCAGGTGAAGGCAAAAGATCCGAACTGAGACTGGAACCCCCCCCCCCAAAAAAGAGTTCACAGTTCATATCCAAGTTAATTGACTGTCAAAATAAAAGTAACATACCCATTGCAGAATAATGGAATTCAGAACCTCTACATCTGTCATATATTCATTGGGTACCAGCTATATGTCAGGCACCCATATGGCATTATGCTATGCACTAGGAATATACTAGTAAGCAAGATAAAGTGCTTGCCTTCAAGGAGATTACAGTCAAATGGAGAAGATAGCCAAGAAAGTATAATAAAACTTAGTACAGTTGACCTTTGAACATGGTTTGAACTTTACATGGATTTTTTTTTTTTTTTTTGGTAAATTCAGTATAAATGTATTTTCTCTTTCTTACAATTTTCTTAATATTTTCTTTTCTCTAGTTTTTTTTTTAACAATACAGTATATAATACATATACAAAATATGTGTTAGTTGGCTATTTATGCTATCAGTAAGGCTTCCAGTCAACAACAGGCTGTTAGTAGCCTGTTAAGTTTTGGGGGAGTCAAAAATTACATGCAAATTTTTGATTGTGGGGGGCAGGGAGGGTCAGCACCCCTAACCCCCATATTGTTCCAGGATCAACAGTAAATTTTTTGATAGAAGTAGTAAAGGAAACATGTGATAGATACACCTAACCTAATGTAAGTAAGTCTTTCCAAAGATTTTAATCAGGCAAAGCCAAAGGAGTAGAGTATCCAAGCAAGGCCTGGAGGTCCAATAGATGGCATACTTAAGAATTAAAAGAAGCTTGGTATAGTTGGTGCATAAACAGTAAGAAAAGAATGACGAGAGAGGACACTAGTGAGTGCAGCAGGGACAAAGTCATCTAAAGAGCCAACCTAAGAAGTCTGAACTAAATTAAAAGCAATGAGAAGCCTCTGAAAGATTTTTAAACAGAGATGTGATATAGTTCCATTTTCATTTTTGAGAAGTGTTCTTGATGGCTATGTAAACAACACAAGTGAAGAAAGGTAAGGCTAAGAACAAAAAGGCCATTTAGAAGCGGTTTCAGAATTCCAAGTGAGAAATAATAACTTCATTTAGTTTAATGCAAATGTAGGGACAGAAGTAAGGAGGCATTTACAATATTTTTAAGAAGCTGAACTGACTGGACTTTAAAAAATTACAGAGCAGTGTTGGGAAGAAAGATTGCAAGTCCATTTGTGGGCATGCTGAACTACAGATATTTTTGGAAAAAAGAAGTGGAGCTATTTAGTACACCAATAATAGATCTAGATTTTAGGAGTGGAACCTGTGCTAGAGGTAAAGACTTGGGTTTTCATTAACTCATGAAGGAAAACTGATGTCTTAGAAATCAATGCCATATTCCTGGTAGACTGAAAAATGGTAGAAATTTACAGAATCAAAGAATTAGGAGAATATTTTATATTGAAATTTCTAATTTCAATAGCAATAATGCTCTATACCTCTTTGAGTTCCCAGCTTATACTGTATCTTCCTCTGCAATATAGTTTTCTCATCCAAGAAATAAGAAAATTCTAATTGTCAGACAAGCTTGGAGGCCTGGATGAGTTTTGAAAGCTAAGAGAAAGTTTTTATATCATAACAACCTGATTTAAATAACTTTAAGAAAAATATGTTTTGTGGGGCGCCTGGGTGGCTCAGATGGTTAAGCGTCTGCCTTCAGCTCAGGTCATGATCCCAGGGTCCTGGGATCGAGTCCCACATCGGGCTCCCTGCTCCTTGGGAGCCTGCTTCTCCCTCTGCCTCTCTCTCTCTCTGTCTGTCTCTCATGAATAAATAAATAAAAAAAAAAAAAAAAGAAAAAAAAAAAGAAAAATATGTTTTGTTTTCAAGAAAGGATTATTTTCATACTTAAGGGAAAAGTATCCACCTAATTTACTCTTATTTACTTTAGAATTTAAATGTCTACAAAGTGGGGAGAGAGGGGGAAATAAATGTCAACCAAATATAATTTTTTCATACAGCTAATACTACCTTTAAACTTAATGGAGCTCCAACAAATGAACAGAAACAGAAAAAAGCAGCAAGTAAAAAATATATACATGCTCAGGAAAATGAATATTTTATTTCAAGCTTACCTTGCTCCTAAATTTTCAATGGTTATATATTCATCCTTTCTCACAACTTCAAACTGCAAGTGATGGAAAAAAAATAGCCCTAAAGTAGTTCAATTTTCAAAATTCTTTAGTGTTACTTCTTAGCCTTAATATTTGAAAAAAGACAGTGAGAATGAAGCTATAGAGGTTTCAAAACAAATAAAACAGAAGTAACAAGGTGAGCCATAAGCAATCCTAATCAAACAACAAACTAGAGTTGATCTGAAAAAGCAATCCTATTATATATCAGTATAGGATTTAAATGCTGAATCTGAAATACAAAAATAAATATATGTGAAGAAAGAAATAATACATATTTCTAATTTTGGTTTATTTACTTATATACTGAAAATTCAACAAGTTATTTCATTAAATAAAAAAAATTAAGTGGATACCATTTGAGTATGTAACAGGTACAATATGTTCTACAGATATATTCATGGGAAGATGCTCACAGACTAAAAGAAGTTCAGAAAGTCTAAAATTGTTTTTAACCTTGGATGGCACAGAATTAGATTATCATTCTCAGTTTATGACAGACTTTCCTCATTGGTACAGCCATTGCCAGCTTTGTCTCTCTCCCTCCCTCCCCCGTGTGTCTTTATTTTTAATTTTTTTTTTTTTTTAATTCCTAAGGACCACATAAATAGTACTTTGGAGAAATCAAAGCAATAGGAAGGTCAGAGAGCTTAGTCATCATCAAAGAGAAAAAATATGACTAGAATACCATTATTATGATTCTCAAATCTGTTTGAAGTAAAAAATACCATTCCAGTGAAAGCAAACAAAAAAATAAGAAAAAGATACTCACCAAAATTTTAACAATTCCAGGTACATCACATTGTAGCATCCTTACCATGTCACCTGTACATCCTTCCTTCAAACATTTTTTCCCACTAAAGGTCTAAAATTATCAATAGAAAAAACAACCAACATTTGCATCAACATGGATGGAACTGGAGGAGATTATGCTAAGTGAAATAAGTCAAACAGAGAAAGACAATTATCATATGGTTTCACTTATTTGTGGAATATAAGGAATAGCATGGAGGACATTAGGAGAAGGAAGGGAAAAATGAAGGGGCGGGGGAATCAGGGTGAGATGAACCATGAGAGACTATGGACTCCAGGAATCAAACTGAGGGTTTTAGAAGGGAGGGGGTGGGGGGATGGGTGAGCCCAGTGATGGGTATTAAGGAGGGCATGTATTGCATGGAGCATGGAGTGCTATAGGCAAACAATGAATCATGGAACACTACATCAAAAACTAATGATGGGGCGCCTGGGTGGCTCAGTTGGTTAAGCGACTGCCTTCGGCTCAGGTCATGATCCTGGAGTCCCGGGATCGAGTCCCATATCGGGCTCCTTGCTCAGCAGGGGGTCTGCTTCTCCCTCTGACCCTCCCCCCTCTCATGTGCTCTCTCTCTCTCATTCTCTCTCTCTCAAATAAATAAAATCTTTAAAAAATATATCTAAAAAAAAAAACAACTAATGATGTACTGTATGGTAACTAACATAATAAAAAAAATCATAAAAAAAATACTAATAGAAAAAATATAAAATAGAAATAGAAAAAAAATCACTAATGTGCAAATCTGATTAAAGTTAAAAGCAGATGTTGTTAGATGGTAAAACAAAAGATGTGGATAAACATTTGAGAGTTAGCTGTTTAAAGATAGTCCATTTCATGTATCAGTGGATTTCCTATTTAAAATGCATGATCACACTTTTCTGTCTCATCATTTCTATTTCAAAGTCTTCAAGTACCAAAAACAGCCTAAAATGTATTCACTGCCCCTAGGGAAAGCAACTTCAAGTGAAATGTACTGATTAAGCAAGTGTAAAAAGGAATACTGAATATCTACCAGATATATGAGGATTCCAGGGAAAAGAATAAAAATGTTGACTCCTTTCTCTGGTTCTGAACTTGCTATTTCCCCTGGTTAAGTTATTTAGTTTTCTTGTACTTCTTTTTCTGAGGTTGAGCTATATTGATTGCCCTAACAATCAAAGAAAGTGAAAAGTATTCATATGTTGCTTAAAAAAATGAATTAACAACACTTCACACAATGATTTTTAGTGTACAATGCAAGTTCACGTTTTATCTAGTAATCCTCACAATCTTAAGAAGTAGGTAGTACTATTCTCACTTTATGGTTTAGAAAACTGAGTCTCTGAATGACTAAATCACCAGCCTAATGTAAAAAAAAAAAAAAAGTAAGTGGCTCAATCTGGACTTGAACCCAGATCACCCAACTCTATATACAGTGCTCTTTCTACTATGCCACAATTGCTTTATAAAGGTTTTCTGTTGTCTGCACAATATAAGCACTCTAGAACCAAACAGTATAAACCCAACTTATGGCCATTAGCTCACTAAAGAGTAATCAATATAGAATTGGGCTTTGGATTTCTACTTTCATAAGAATTTAATTTAGTTATATTACTTTAGGTAAATATAAATAATTACAAATATATGATTGAAGACTATAAACTTTATTATTTTTCTCTATCCCTTAAAAAAGAAACTATCCTAAAATTGTATATGTCCTTTCCATTTTTTTGTTTAGCAATTATATTCTTTGATTCTATGTCTTTTATGTGAATACACACAATATTTCTATTTTTTTAAATTTTTCTTTTTTTTTTAATCAGTGTGTGTGAGCACAAGCAGGGGGAGTGTCAGGCAGAGGGAGAAGCAGGCTCCCTGCCAAGCAAGGAGTCCGATGTGGGACTCAATTCCAGGACCTTAGGATCATGACCTGAGCCAAAGACAGCCACTTAACTCACTCAGCCGCTCAGGCATCCCACAATATTTCTATTTTTAAGAGCATAAACTTCTAAAAGGAAGGGAACAAATTGACAGAAATTACTAACCAAAGCAACTAGCAGAGTATCCCCTGCAAAGATGTGTTTAATAAATGGTGATGATGAACAAAGAATAATGAGGAGAAGAGCATCAGAGACATTAGGGAAAGAAAAATAGAGTGAGAAAAAAAGCAGAGGATGTGAACAGGAAGAAATGGGATGGATAAAGGAAGAAATGCTGTAAAGTTTTGAAGGAAAAACAAATACCTGATCGTTTTCACCTGGATATTTTAAATTCTTGAACTTTTTCCAACAAATTTTATGGAAATAAACACAGCAGCTTTTACTGCACATTAATTGAAAAAATCCCTGGAAAAGACAAAAGTAAGCTGTTGATATGGAAATAATAATTCATGTAGGTATAGAAAATACTACTGTAAGTCTCATTCATTCATTCATTCATTCACTTATTTAGACATGAACACCTTAAGTGACTTTCAAAATTATGCTGTAACTAGGTGAGTTTTACATGGCATTCAAAATTTATCAACAGATCATTAGTAATCAAAGAACTTTATAAGTCATTTTTCATAGGTCCATTTTTTACATCACTAAAGACAGAAGCATTAGGACAAAAAGAAAAGGCAGTGATGGGAATAAGCCAATGTAATATTTTCCATATACTGACACATATACTGTTGTTCTGATACAACAAAATATCAGAAATTTGGTGAGTGACCTTTTTAGAGGAATATGTTATCTACCCCTCTTCACCTCCATTTTTACATTTCTCTTTTCCTCCAGCTCCAATTCCATACCATTTTCCCCTGGCATCTCTGTTAACAATCATTAGACCTGATCTGCAATATTAATAACAGCTACTGTATTATCCCAAGGTATAAATTTCTAGTCCTTCCCAGTATGTACTCCCTGGGAACTACAGTCCTGCTTCCTTTAAATAGGTAAACTACTTGGAAGACAAAGATCTAAACTTTGTGGCCAGGACCTGCTGCTGCTACATGCTGTCCATGTGACTGGAACCCTGGAAGCCTTCCTGGGAAACCTTAGGACCATACCACCATGTCACCTAAACCAGACCCAACTTGCCCCCACCCTAAGCACCCCACTTCACCAGGCTCACTTCCCAATACCTGTGTTACTCTAATGAATACATTTTGGATTTTTCCCCCCACCACTCAATGTATACATCATGCCTTGCAACTGGATTTCCATTATATGAAAGAAGTGGTGTCAAATTGACACTGATGGTCACATCTCATCCTATCTTGTGATTTCGCACAGCCTTATTCTGATATAGCCAGAGACAACTAGATTTGATGTACTTTGCTGAATTTCTTCAAATCCAGGCTGGTTTCATTTGCTTGCCCAAGACCCATTCAACAGATAACGATCACTTACTTAGTAACAGAATTCTTGAAGAGTAACAACCTTTCTCCTTAGTAAAATGCTAATATTCTCAACCTATAACATTTCAAACTATAAAGAATATTTTACATAATTTTTACTGTTATGATTGCAGGGACATTAACTATAACTACAGAGACATGTGAATATTACAAAATCCCTAGCAAAATCGATTCATTTTTTATTGACTCACAGGATATATGTAATTTCTGCTCACTATGAATCTAAGTTCTTTGAGATACTCAGTTTTTTTTAAAGATTTATTTATTTGAGACAGAGGTGGAGAGAGTGCAGGTTCACACTCAAGCAGGGGGAGGGGCAGAGGGACAGAAAGGCAGAGAGAGAATCTCCAGCAGATTCCCCACCACTATCTATTCGGCTTCAAGCCAGAAATCTTAAAGTCATCTATTGCATAATGGATTCCATCACCCTTTGCATGCAATACATCATCAAGTAATTGTTGCGCCTTTTCCATGATGACCTGAGCTGAAATCAAGAGTTGGATGCTTAACCAACTGAGCCATGCAGGCACCCCGAGATATTCAACTTCTTAACTGCATTACTACTATAATTAAACTAAGAACTCTTTTTTTTTTTTAAAGATTTATTTATTTATTTATTTGACAGAGAGAGAGAGAGCACAAGCAGGGGAAGCAGCAGGCAGAGGGAGAGGGAGAAGCAGGCTCCCCGCTGAGCAGGGAGCCCAATGCGGGGCTCTATCCCAGGACCCTGGGATCATGACCTGAGCCAAAGGCAGCCGCTTAACCGACTGAACCACCCAAGCACCCCTAAGTACTCTTTTTAAACAATATTTTGATGCATGATGACAGTAATTTTTATCTAAGTTTAATTTTATAATTTCATTTTTTTAATTTTTTTTAATAATTTCATTTTTAAAAATACTTAAATTTATATTACCTTGTAATTGGTGTTCTTTAAAATGTCAGCTTCACAAGATCGTTCACAATCTAGATAACTGCAAATAGTCTGCTTCATTATATTATTTTCTGTTGTCTTGATAAAATCATTAAGAAGATCCTAGATTTTAAAAATTAAAAAAATCTCATGAATTATTAGTAACAAGACGGCAACACTTCCAATATTTTACCTTAAATAATATGTCCATTTTATTATCTCCCTTTTTGAAGGCATTGTATGTTTTTTAAAATAAAAAAACAGTAACATATTTTCCTCATTCAAAGTAAACAATATATGGGAAGGCCCTAAATTAGAAATACTGGGTTTATTACTGAACATAAACATGGAGAAAGGAAAAAAGTCTATGTCTGAAGCTGTACCTCTCTTCACCATCCCAACTCATAGCATAACACCTGGCATGTTCCTATTAAAAACTACTTCCTATTAAAAACTATCATACACACACACACACACACATCACGGGAGCCCAGGAGGATCTGCTAGAACTGGTCCCCAAAACACCATATTGGCAGTGGGATTCCTGGAGTGGTGCAATATGCCACTCACTGCCATTATGGATAGACGTAGCATACAGAAATATGCTTCCAATGTTCAGAGTTATAACTTGGAATGCAATTTCCTATTTTCAAATGCTGATTAAACGTAGGTGAAACACATTATGAACTCTATGTTAAGCAGGTCCTTAGACCAGGTCCTTAAAACTTATCCCTTAGAAAGAGAGTATTACAAGATTTCAAATAGTATTTCTAATATACTGAGAATATACAACATGACAAATAAGCTCCTACAGACTGTTTGATAAATCTAGTCACCATTCATAACATTCCTTTGATGGCATTCAGAATTTTAAATTGATAGCTGATACTGAAGAATAAAGATGTTTTGACCAAGTCAACTAAAATGTTTTAAATATCAAGATAAGAGAGAAAGGCATTTAAGGACCTGTCATATGAAGGTAGTATATTCTGTCAGCATAGCCAATAGCCAAGTGGAAATGCAGAAAAAAGAAATAGGCTCACAGAATGTATATAACTACTGCAGTTTCACAGATCTCAAACTTAATAGTTCAATATTGATCTACTGACACACCCACCAAATATATGCCACATATATACATAAGCCTATATGCAGCTATATGAGTATACTTATCTGTGTTCTCCATTTTCTCTACCCTGCCCCTTGTCTTCTTTAGAACACTAACTACAATTTGTAACTATTAGTTGTTTTTTTTTTTTTCCTTTTTTAATTCTTTTGTTCCTTGTTCTTTACTCCTTATCTCTTGCCTCTAGTTTTTGGCATTCATTCATTCAACATATTTACTGAGTGCCTGTTATAAGCCAGGTTGTTATGGAAGTTAAGGGATGTTATGGATGTTAAGGAGAAAGCAGTAAACTTAGCAGGTCCATGGGACTTACACCAATATCATCTACCACTATCTATTCAGCTTCAAGCCAGAAATCTTAAAGTCATCTATGGCATAAGGGATTCCAACACCCTTTGCACACAATACATCATCAAGTAATTGTTGCGTCTTTTCTCAAAATACATTGCAAATTCTTCCATTTCTATCTCCATTGCTAACACTCTGTTTTACCTAGATTATTAGCTGTAATAGCTGTCTAACTGGTGCCCCCCTTCCCCACCTACTCTGCTCCAAGGTATTCTCTATACAGAAGCAAAAAATGTTAGTTCCTTGCTTAAAACCCTTCAATGGCTTCCCACAGTACCTAAAATAAAGTCTTAACCCTAACCATGGACGGACTGCAAGGTTCTGCAGAACCTGCAGAATCTAAATTCAGTATATCTAGCCATCTCTTTGAATTCATCTCTAGCCTTGCTCATTATAAAATTCATATGGTTTTATTTTTTCAGTTCTTCAAACTTGTGTGTCAAGGCCTAAGGGCTTTCCCACACTCTTTTTCATTTACCGAGAATACTCTTCCCCCAGTCTTTACAGAGCTAGTTCTATTCTCAACCTTCTGGTTCCCACTTAAATATCACCTCCCAGAGAGGCACACATGCATATGTGCATCTATACATATAGATAGGTATATACAGGTATATGAGTGTGTATCTGTTCCCTATTTCTCATTTTATTATAATTTGATTATATCATTCCAGTGTTTAAAAGTCTTCAGGGGTTTCATATTAACTTCAAGAAAGGGTCTGAACCCCATACTTGGCTTATATAAGGCCTTCCAGGATCTGGCTGACATTTACCTCTGATATATTATGCATTCATGAAACAAAAACAGACTGTCATTTAAAAAAAAAAAAAAAAAAAAGGAACATTCGTAACAACAGAAACTCTTGGTAGATAACAGCTGAAATAATCATTAAAATTAAAAATTCAATAAAAGGATAGGAACAAGGGTAATGTTAAAAATAACCATATGAAAGGACACTACCCTGCTATATCCCCCCACAGGATGAGTTTATCTAAGGGGATATATGAAGATAGGAGCAAATGGGGCAGGGTAGGCCTTTGGTAGAACTCACCTAGGATAAAGGGGTACAGGCCAGCCCTCTAAATGCCCTAAAAAAACTAATCACAATGTCTGGGAAGCAAAACTTTTGGTGGGGTACCAGGCACCAATCATAACAGATTAAGAACATGCTGGCCTACAGCCACAACAGGGTCACTGAAGCACTCTGCCCTACCAGACATTAAACCTTTATTGTATTTTAAAGAAGTACAGGGAGGGAGGGCTGGTGGAAAGTCCAAAGCAGCTGGAATGGTGGCTGGGTGCCCAAGAAACCCATGGCAGCAACTGTTTTTGAAATAGTACATAAATATTTTAATCTTATAACAACTAATATGATAGCACTAGTGTGCACTGGTTGATTATCAGGCCTACGCAGAAAGTTACAGTTGAGAAAAATCTCCTAGAAAATAAAACAAAAAGATAAAATGTAATAAATAGGGGAAAAAACAAGAAAATCATAGATTTAGTCAAAGATATCAAGTATCTGAATAACAAACATTTCATAAATAAAATGAAAAAATCATCTAATAAATTTTTTGAATGTCCCAGAACATTTTCAAAACAGCTCAGAACACTAGGGAACACAGAATATCCTAAAAACTCCCAGAAAGAAAAAAAAAATAAAACAGGTTATAAGCAAAAGATTGAGAATCAGAACATCAGATTTCTCAAAAGTAATACTGGAAGCAAGGAGATAACAGAAACACTCTGAAAACATGAAGGAAAATAATTTACAACCTACAATTCTATGCCCAGGCAAGACATAAATAAAGTGTGCAAAAAATAAATTATTTTGAAGACTTGAAAGGTCTCAAAAAATTTACCTCCCAGTCATACCCTTCTCTAAGAAGCTGCTGAATGAGTTGTAACACCAGAACAAGGAGTAAACCTAAAAATAGAAAAACCTGAGATCTAAGAAACAGAGGATTCTACATAGAAGTGAAGGTTAATCCAAGGAATAAAAGAAAACCCTAAAGCAAATTTAATAAAAATGTATAACTATTGGTAGGATGGGGAAAGAGAAGCGTATGTATAAAGGGGATGTATAAGAGAGCTAATAAACCCTCCTCATCTGCCACAGTGGCAAGTCAAAAGATAGTATCTAAAATGGAGAAGTATTATAAAAAGCAGTACACATCTTTTCAAAAGATACAGATATATCAAAGAAATATGCCTAGAGAGCTGGAAGAAGGTGTCTCTAGTTAGGAACTACAATCAGAGATGATGGACCACAGACTGTTAATGTTAAGTCTTTTAATATTATTTAACAAACTTTAATATTATTTAACAAACTATTATTTTGCTGGAAACAAAAATTCACTAAAAATATTTGGATAATAAAGAAAAATATTTTAAAAGGAGGAGGAAAAAGAGAAAACTAAGACCAAGTAGGGACTGCTTTAGGCAAGCACAAAAGTTTAATGTTAAAAATAATATATAAAATCATTATTAAGTCTAGGTTTAAAGTCATGTGATTTTCCTGACAAATGCCAAAGTGTTTGCTTATTCTACTGATTACTGAGAGCTATGTTAAAATAGTACTCTGTGATTGAAGAGTTTTCTATCTCTCCTTCTAGTGTTACCAGTTTTTGTCCCATATATTTTGAAGCTATATTTTTAGGTTTATACAATTTGAGTTGCTATAGCTTCCAAGAAAACTGAATTTTGTATTTTTTCAAAACATCTGCTTTGAGGAATGGATCTGGCTTTCAACTCAGCCAATATATAAGGATCTAGAAAGGTTTAAAGTAAAAGTCTGGAAAGAGATCATTCAAACACTATGAGAAACCTACTTTAGCTATTTTCATACTAAACTAATTAAAAAGTTACTTTAATATGGCTTAAAAGATGGATAAAAATTACCGCAGAATTAAGAATACCAAGAAGGTGTGAGGAAATGGAAACTCTCATACTTCATCTTAAGAATACAAACTGGTGGGGTGCCTGGTTGGCTCAGTCGGTTAAGCATCTGACTCTTGATTTCGGGTCTAGTCATGATCTCAGGGTCATGAGATCAAGCCCCGAGCCCCATGTGAGACTCCTTGCTCAGTGCAAAGTCTGCTTGAGATTCTCTCCCTCTCCCTTTGCCCCTCCCCCAGGTCATACGTGCACACGCATGTGTGCCCTCTTTCTCCCTCTAAAAAAAAAAGAAAAAAAGAACACAAACTGGTACAAACTTTGAAAAGAAATACGAAGATATATATCAACAACTTTACAAATGTGTAAAGACTTGATTCACTATTCCACCTTTAGAAATTTGTCCTATTGGAATTATGTGGGAAATGCACAAAGATCACTTTACATAATAGTGAAAAACTGGAATGTTTAGGATAAACTAAATGTTCAATAGCAGGAAACTGGTTACACAAATTAAAGCACAGTTACATGATAGACCATGAAAAAAAATCATACTGTACAATAATCTAACTACTGGGAAATTCACAGTATGTATTTCCAAACTACACATCAATGTGCATAACATCATTCCAATTTACTAAAAATAAAAGGTACAAGTGTTTATACATGTGTGTCTGGAAAGACATAAATGAAAATACTAATAGTTTCTCCATTTGAAGAAATATGGATGATTTTATCTTTGAGCACTTTTATATCTTTCAAGTTTTCTGAAATAAGTTTTTCAAGTTATCTTAGTACTTTTTAAATTTAAATCAACAACAAAATAATGGTAAATATAATTAGTAAAAAGAATTAACTATTACATTTAGCTCTAGCCATGTGAAGTACTGGACTGGTATAGCTTTTAATCTTGTTTGTATATATTACAAATCTTGTTATTTGCTAACCCAGCCACCTCACTTCTCTCTGTGCTGAATCTTACATTCTGCACTAGGTAATGGAATCAATGTTGTTTCTTATATAAAAAGCTAATTTCCAACAAAAGAATGTGCTTGCTATAGAATATGACAAAGTTAGAACAGACCACACTTCATCAAAAATGACTCTGATTAGTCACAGATGAAATGTTCTTAAACAATTTCTTACTTTAAAAGTTGTAGGTAAATCTTCATCTTCTGTAGGATCTATGTCAAACCAATGATCATTTGTATCTCCTATTTCTTGTAAGCTTTTATGAAATTCTAGCAGTCCTCCATTATATCTGCAAGGCATTTTAAAATAAGGTTAGTCTGAATGGGACTCTAACTAGATAGTTTACCAGTAAGACAATAAGCAACCCCCCCCTTTTTTTTTTTTTTTTTTGTGGTAAGTAGGGTGGTGATAACCTCTGGCATGCTATAGAAATACAAATGCTAGGACTCTCACCTGTGGTAGATTGGGATGAAATACAGGTGGAAGGGGAGGCAATAGATTATGTAGTAGCTCAAGCTTGAACAGTATGGGGGCCATGGTAATTAAAGGGATTGTAGAGTTGGTTGGCTTTTGTCTACTGTCTTGGAAGCCTTGAAGAAAGAGAATGACAGGCACAGGTCAGCCAACTGTTGACTCAGGGCACACTGTGAAAGACAGAGGACTCTATGGCAGCATTTAAAAAGGCTCTCATCTCCTACAGTCATAAAGATAATCTGTACTGAAAAATCAGGCCAGATTTAATCACAAGGTGAAACAAACTGCAAAAGAGACCAAATGCACCTCCTTGACAGGACTATTACCAATTCAGGACACTCTGTGAAAGCTAAAAGGTCTCTATGGTAACATTTTAAAAAACCTTTATCAAGACTAATCTTGTAAGGGCAGACTGTGCTGAAAATGAGGCCCAGTATTTAATCACAAGGGTAGAACAACAGCAGAGACTAAAAGCACTGCCTCAGCAGGACTGTTATGCTAGAATCAGGGCTTTGATAGGAAACAAGTCGACCCTGAGATCTGAAATGGGGACATTTAAATGAAACCTCTAAATTGTCCTGAACCCTCTGGCTGACAAGGACCCCCTTTTTTTTTTGCTAGAGGAGTACAGAATCCCTTTACTGACCAAGCCAAAATATCATCTAAGGTGCATATATCAAAAGATGAAGCCCTTCCTTCTCAAGATCCTCTCCTATCTCTTCTCATTGCTCACAGACCAATAACTCTAGGATCGGGTATAAGCAGAGCCCAAGTGGGAAAATAGAGTCCCTGCCCCTAAAGGAAAAGCTGATTCACCACAAGAATTGCAGAACTTGACAAGTATATACTGGCAGGAACACATGTGGGAGTGGATCTTAAGAGTGCCAAACCAACACACAGACACAGCTGCATAGGGAAGTGTATGTTGATATGGGATGACTCCTCCATAGTTCAAGATTTACTTTCCTAGCAAGGACACCTGAGCCACCTGAGCCAACATGCTGCTGAGGCTACGTCAAGCTTGGATCCAACAATGGCTTACAGTAATTGAGGTGGAGATGCTGGAAATTTTTTGGCAGGGTATTGAAGAAAGCTCAGGGAGATAAGGATGTTAGAATGGACTTCCTACATAAGACCAAAGAAGCCACCACTAGACAAAGCTCCCTGGAAAGGCCCAGAAGACACTCCATCCATTAAAGCAGTTAAGAAATACACAGTGAGAAAGGCACCAGTGTCTTTGAGCAGCTCAGTGGTAACTGTTCTCTGTAGGCCAAGGATGAAAGTAAATGATGCTATCATGTGACTGGGCTTTCTGGTATCAGTGATATGGAAAACAGATTCTCTCCAATGCCCAACGGTAAAGAGACTAAAGAGTAGTTCACACATCTGAGGGAAGGACAGCAGTATACATTCTTTGTCTTGTCTCACAGCTATGTGAATTCTCTTTACGATATAGACTAAAGAGATTCTGACCATCCTGAAATTCTGCAAAACATCACACTGGCCCACTATATTGATGACATCATGCTAGTAAATGGGAAGCAGGAAGTCTTCTGGGTAGAACAAGTAAAAAACAAGCATGCCAGAGGATAGAAGATAAACCTTACAAGAGAATCAGGTAACTCCCACAGAGGTGACTCTTTTAGGAATCCCATGGTTGGGCCCAGCAGTAATCTTGCATAAGGATTGGCACAGCTGCCAAATTCATCTTTCAAAAGTCTCAGCCACACATGATTTCCTCAGGAAGACTTCTGATTCCCAGAACTGGACTGGGTGTCCAGTGAAGACTATTTATTTATTGCATTTTCTTTCATAGCTCTTTATCATATTTCATAATTATTTGTATAACTGATTATTTGATTAAGGTCTATAAACTTCACTATACTATCAGTTACATGAAGACAGGAACTGTCTATTTTGCAAACTCTCATATCCCCAATACTTAGCACACACAATCTCTAGACTATACTACATTCTTAGCAAATAAAATCAATAAATTAGGGGCGCCTGGGTGGCTCAGTTAGTTAAGCAACTGCCTTCGGCTCAGGTCATGATCCTGGAGTCCCGGGATCGAGTCCCGCATCGGGCTCCCTGCTCGGCAGGGAGTCTGCTTCTCCCGCTGACCTTCCCCCCTCTCATGCTCTCTCTATCTCATTCTCTCTCAAATAAATGAATAAAATCTTTAAAAAAAAAAAATCAATAAATTATGCTACAAAAGCTAAGGATCTCCATATAGGAAGTAAATAGATAGTCTGCACAATTTCACTAAATGTGTAATCCCCAGTATTTCCCAAACCCAGCACCTGGACCCTTTCAATGCTTTAGAAGCTCATTTATACCTTAAACATCTATTCCCACTGGTGACAGTATTAATAACTATAATCATCATTTATTTATTAAACCTAGCATTTTTGTGTTCTGAGCACTTATTTAATCATCTGCAACATCCTTATAAGGTAGGCACTATTATTAGTTCCATTTTACAGGTAAGAAAAAATAAGGCTGAGTAACATTACATTTCTCAGGGTCATAGATAGGGTACATGGCAGAAAATGTATTTAAACCCAGGTCTGTCAGACTCCAAAGCCTATGTTCCTCATGTCTTTGCTACACTGCCTTTTATTGCCATGAACTGTTAAGTTTGATATTTAAATATTCTCAAATACATGAAATAAATTATTACCTATAGGAACAGGTGAAGAAGAACCAGTAGAGCACAAATGTCATGATATCTGGTATACTATAAAAACTTTATCCCATTTCACAATGCTAAAAGTTGAAAGGCAAGATCTGCCCGTTTATTAAAATCCTTACCTCTTCTGAGCACAACGAAGCAAACCACGTCCAAAATAAACTAAAGACATAAAGTTCTCACAAATTTCATTCTCTTGGATCACCATCTTCATCACTAGAAATTTATTCTCTGCTTCTGTGTAATCCTGTAGTAACATAAAACTAGGTTTGGCTGATATAAAAAGCATTTGTTTTCTTTTACAATAATTATTTTCCAAACTGGAGAAGTCAGAGCAGCTTTCATATTGATACAGTCATGTAGTCATTTATTCACATCTCTAACCCTAGCACCTGTGATCACACAGAGATAATGTATTCAGTGATTCAAATACTTATTTACAAAAGAACTTTGATCTTTAGCCAACGTTTCAAAATGAACATTTAGAGAATTTCTAAAATCAACCTTTTGTCAAAATGAAGTCAGTGAGTGTAAGAAGATTTACAAGGGACAAATAACACATGCTACATACCTCTTTCTTTCCTCTTTCAGTAAGTGCTACTCCATACAAAAACAGTAATGTCAAATAATAACCAATATTAATCTGATGTGCCTAAAAGAAAAAAAAATATCTGGTTATTTAGACTAAGCTACTTTTCAGTATACCAAGCTTAATTAAATATCCTAGGCCTATCAAAAAAAAAATGAAATCTTACCATTTGCAACAACATGGATGGAACTAGAGGGTATTACACAGTGAAGTAAGTCAATCAGAGAAAGATAATAGTCATATGGTTTCACTCATATGTGGAATTTAAGAAACAAGAAGAGAATCATAGCGGAAGGGAAGGAAAAAGAAAAGACAAAATCAGAGAGGGAGACAAACCATAAGAGACTCTTAACTATAGGAAACAGACTGAAGGTTGTTGGAGCGGAGGTGGGTGGGGGGATGGGGTAACTAGGTGATGGGCATTAAGGAGGGCACTTGATGTAATGAGCACTGGGTGTTATATGCAACTGATTAATCACTGACCTCTACTTCTGAAACTAATAATACACTATATGTTAATTAGTTGAATAAAAAATATCTTAAGCCTACTTAGTAATTATTAAAAATAGTAAAAATTATCATTATATTGTCAATCATCTAGTAAGAACAACAGCAAATACATTTTAGATGTATTTGACAATTTGACCCTGAAGAAAAAGGATAGTTGATAATCTCGAAATAAAACATTAGAGTTTGATTAACGAAAATGGAAGCCATCAGGATTTATTGTCTCCTTCCCCCTCCCACCCCCACATGCTACAAATGGCTAAGATCTCCATACAGAAGTAGTAATGAGTACAACTATATTCTGAGTACCCTGAGTCCTTCTGAATATGGGGGTGGGTCTTGGAGACTCCAGACCCAACACCCACTGTACGAATGCCAACTTCCTAGTTTTGATAACATAAATTGTTATGTAACCTGTAACTACTGAGGAAAACTGAGTGAAGGGTATGCCAAGACCTCTCTGCACTTTTGTATTCTATAGCTATATTTTTGCAACTTCTGTGCATCTAAAATTACCTCAAAAAGTTTAAAAATTGTCCATGAAGAAAATTATTATACATTCTGTTCATAAGCTCTCTACTAACTGAAAATCATAACTGTATCTTTTGTCACATTAACTTTTTACAATGAGACTGTCCCATACTATAAACAAGATTTTTTTTCAAGTACACAGGGATGATAAGCATCTACAGGATATAAGTTTTCTTCTTTACTGATCTAACTGTATTCTCTTACCTAGCAGAGTTCTCATGGCCAACAGTACACATTTATGAGGTAACTGGCTGGAGTTAGAAGTTTGGCTTCAAATTGATCTCAGTGGAAATAGACATGTGTATTTGCTCTCAATGAACCCATGTAACTAACATCTAACTGGTTTCCATCTTAAAATTCCCATCTTTGCAGAGATGGTAAAATGCAGTTCACAGAATAGACACTTAACACAAGACTACATGGGTTTGTATCCTGACTCCACTACTTACTACCTGATGAATTAAGCAAGTTGTTTAACCTCTATGCTTCAGTTTCAAATCTATAAAATGGGAATAATGAGGTGGGGTGCTTTCAAAGCGTAAATGAGCTAATCCTTACAAAGTGTCTGTCATATAGCAAACATTAAAGAAGTGTAAACTATTATTTTGTAACTTAAAAAAAAAACTGGCTTCATAAATAATATGACTGAGCCTTTGGCTCATACAACCCTAAAAAGAACACTTTGAGGATAAAATGTGGAATTGTGGTAATGCTACAATTACAAGTACAAGGTAAAGAACTCAGGAATTCAGAGATGTAGGCAGTACATTTCTAACCAGTATGCTCTGCCCTTTCCTTCCCACCTTCCCCCCCACCAATAGCAGGGATTATTCCAAGTATTGGAACTAAATGGATATAGAGATATTATTGACAACTGTCCCCTGCCCTCACACCACCTCCTACAACGAAGTTGCCCCACCTATCCTTGGCAGTCTTGAGGAACAGGGAGATACAGCAGTAGGCTGCTCTGATCATGACAATTCCAATTCTGCTCAACAATGCTACCAAGAGAGGGATCTCCTCCATTTCCTTATATAAGACTCATTTTTGAAATAATGCCTAAATACAGCAGACTAAACAGTCAGCATCTGTTAATGTTGATTTTATATTCATTTATTTTACTGCTTGGCAACCTGGTTAGTGGGAGAAAGAGATCTTTAGCATCCCAGAGGTTTTTGGGAATACTTGTTAATGCAAACTCCCTTTTGTTACCTCTTTGACTCCATGTAGAGAACTCCTTTAGGGTGGTATATATCACCGCTTAGAACCCTCATCCTGAGAGTACTAAACAAAGATGATTTCTCCACTTCCTTGTACATCTTAGGGATTTGGTGTCTTCGGCTACCTTGGTTGGTACCTAGGTAGTTCTTTCTTGAAGATAACGCTAATCCATCTTCTACATGTGTGCGAAACTTAGTTTACTTTACGAATCCAAAGCATTCAAAGAACTGATTTTTTCCTTTTACTGTCCTATACTATTGGTTCTGATTTTTGATGCCAGTTTCACTTTTCCTTAGATTTTCTATTTATTTCTAAAGTATCATTTGATACTGAACATATTAAGCATATCTTGTCAATTTTATCTCACATGAGTACTCATTAACAGATAACAGAAGTTCCAATTTTTACAAATATAGAAATATCAGGAGTTGATTAATAACTAGGAGGAAAGGAAGGAGTAATTTCTGAAGTTTATAACTCTCCGTTTCAAATGGGAAAGCCCGTGTTTACTAGTTCAAGTTTCTCTTCATTTAAGATGAACAATTTTATGGTAGGGAAGGGGACTAGATTCGGCTCATTACAGAGATGCAGTCATAAAGTACAAGACAGAGGAAGGAAATCAATTTATGCATACCTTTTTTCCAGAGGTAAAAGGAAAATACAAATTGGTCTATACCTTAAAACAAGGATTGCACTGGCTACCCTCTCATTGGAAAATGTTGTCCAAGTCCACTATTTCAAACTTTCAAACACTTACAGTATAATTAGTGGCCTGAATGTTCCTAAGCGCTGCTTCCAGTTGTGTTATCAAGAAACGTAAAGTCAGAACAGGAACAATTTCCTCCCCATTCTGGCTGTTAGCTGCAACTTCTCTCTGTGGAAATAATTTGGTCAAAAATTTCTTTAACTTAAAGCAAATATCTACATACATTTTTATTATACAAGTAATACACGCTAGTCGTAGAAAATCTGGAAATGATTTTCTAAAACTCCACACTATCAGGGCACCTGTGTGGCTCAGCTGGTTGAGCATCTAACTTTTGATTTTGGCTCAGGTCATGATCTCAGGGGTTGTGGGATTAAGCCCCAAGTTGGGCTCCTCGCTCAGCGGGGAGTCTGCTTCTCTCTCTCTCCCTTTCCCCCTCCCCACTTTCTCTCTAAAATAAATAATCAAATAATAAATAAAAATAAAAATCTATACCACCCAGATACAACTGTTCTCTCATTTGTTTGATTTTGAGTAGTCTGACAAATCTTTGTAACTATTTCCTCAAAACACTTAAACAGCATTCCTATGCCTGCCAAGAGTTGGCCACATCCACTCCTACTTTAGAGGAAAGTGGTAATCTCAGTTTATTCTCATACTTTCTGTTCTCTAAGCATGGCTAAAATTTTCCTTCCAGCCCTGACCTGTAAGAATGCTGACTTAATTCCAACACCAGGGCAAGGCATCTTAAGCTGCAATCTGATTGGAACAAAACTAATATAGGATTTATTATACACCATACTTTGTTATTTATATGGATGAAATGAAAAGGAGGACTATGTCTTATCTTTGTGTCCATTTCTCAGTGCCTTGTACCTACAAGTGCTTCACTTAAATTCCATTATGTGTTTAACAATGTATTATCTGTGTGGAAAGTTTAACCTACACTTTCTTAACATGGTTTCTTATATACAATACTTCGTTTTTCTCCTAGATAGCTAGATACTTTGTCTCCCCAGCACTCAATTAATGAACCTCTTCTCCATCAACACATACATTCCCTAAAGTAATCCACTGTCATGTTTTTAAATAATGTTTTTAAATAATGTCTACTTGGACAGTTTCCAAGTTTGTATTTCCAGCTCAGAACTATCACTTGAATTCCAGACTCATTTACCCAACCAGTTACTCAACAGTAACTGTTGAATTTGAGTAAGCATATAAAACCTAACACTGAAGTTCCACCTCCTTTAGAACTAAAAAAGCTGGAGAAGATATAAAAACTATTTTTTGAAAGCAACAGAAAGCTACCAAGGCATTGAAAATCTCTGGGGCCAACATTCAGAGAGAAGGAAAGCCTAGAGACATGAGATTGACTTTTGTAGCCACTTTTCTCCTTAAGGCAATTGCCATTTTCAGTTGTGGCTGAGAAGCTGGGATGCTAGGCAGTTTTTAGCCAACTTACAAAGCTGGGGGGAAAAACAGAATGCATTACCTATCAAGGATGAGGGACCCTGGAAAACACTTCATCCTTTTGTTGGGACCTTGAAGAAATATACCCTTAGAGTAAGAGTGTCAGTTTTGGTTCCAGCTTGAATGCAAGTAGTTTATTTGGGAGGTGCAGAGAACAATGGTAGGGGAATAGAAATGTGATACAGGGAAGGGAAAACAGGCTTTAAATTGATAGGTATGTTATTTTTTTTTTTTTTTTTTTAAGAGAGGGAAGTGGGGGTCAGGGGGAGAGGAAGAGAGAGAATCTTAAGCAGGCTCCATGCCCATCATGGAGCCTGATACACGGCTCGATTTCACAACCCTGAGATCATGACCTGAGTCGAAATCCAGAGTCAGACACTTAACTGACTGAGTCATCCAGGTACCCCACAGGGTGTGTTATTTAGTTATCCACAATGGGTGGCTAGATACACAACAGAGAAACTCAGTAAAACAGTGAAAAACACAAGCCTCCATATTATTCAACTCCAAGGGAGAGAAAACTGGGATATTTGCAGAACAACTCCCAAGGCTTATTGACTGAGTGGTGATGGGGTGATGCAGGAGTATTAATTCCTTGGGACTTCCGAACTGCCATGAGAAGTACAGGTCTTCTGTAGTTCCAGGGGGAAAAAAAGCCTTAAGGCATAGAGAAATAGACATTGAAAACTGGAAATTGTCCAGAGCATACTGAAATAAGAGGCCAAGGGGCCAAGGGTTATGTGCAGGGCACTGATAGTATCTACTACAAAAGGTAAAGCATAAATAGACCCTTCTTCACAAAACAGAAGCTTAGAATCACCTCAATCCCCAGTTGAATTAAGTGATCTGCTAGAAAAGCACATTACTAAACAAAGACTTTGTCCAGTTAAGGAAGGTTGCTCTAAACCAACTCAGGCAGCCACTGCAAGTAGCAGAATTCTCTATTATCCTTTAGATGACTATGGAATTAGTTTTGATGTTTTCATGTTCATTCATGATTTGGGTTATCTTTGCCTTTTTAAGATTCTTACCAGGAATTTATCAATTTTATAAAACAAGTTTTGGCTTTATTGACTTTCTCTATTTTATTTTCTTATTCTATTTCAATAGACAGATATCTTTACTACTTCCTTCTTTTGACTTTGTTTTTAATTTGCTGTTCTTCCATTAATCTCCTGAACTTTATGTTTAGATGATTGATACTCAAATTTGCTTTTTCTAATATTTGCATTTCAAGCTATAAATATTTTTTGAAGCACATATTTTACTTATAACACAAGCTCTGATATATATTTTTTATTCAGTTCAAAAATTTATCTAATTTCCACTGTCATTTCTTTTCTTACCCATGGGTATACCTAGAGGTACATCTTAAGAACAGTGATTTTTTAAGTTTATCTTTCTGTATTGATTTCTAGTGGTTAGAGAACATGCTCTACATGTTATGATTCTTTGAAATTTGATGAGACTTGCTTTGTGACTAGCACATGGTAAATTTTTGTAAATGTTCTGTGTGCACTTAAAAAGTATATATATTCTGCCACTGCAGAATGGGTGTAGTGTTTTGTGTTTGTATGTGTGTGTGTGTGTGAATTAGATCAAGTTTGCTTTGGTTCCACTAATTTTGTGTTCATGTTGTATCACTTATCAAGAGATCATGTTAAAATCTCCTACTGGGATTCTTAATTTGTCCAATTCCCCTTTAGTATTATCAATGTTGTCATCTTATACATAACAGTTCTATATGCATTTGGGTCAACTTCTGGAATTTCCCTTCTATTTTCTAGACTTGTCCATAGAGTCAATAGCAAGTAATACAATCTTGTAGTTATGAGAGCTTCATAGTAAGTTTTAATATCTAAGTGGGCAAATTCCCAGCCCTTCTCCCCTACACTTCTCTTTTATAATTTTCTTGGCTAGCCTTCCTTTTATTTCCCATCTAAACTTTGGGATTAGCTTTCAGTAATAACAACTCCAAAAACCCTTTTGTCACTTTTTAATATGTGATATTTACAAATTTTAATTTAGGGAAAATTGAAAGCTTTATTACACTGTATCTTCCTACATGTACTGCGTTCTATTTGGTCTTCTTTTCTTACCTTTATTAGAGTTTTAGAAACCTTCATTTATAGTTTCAATATAGAGTATTGATTTCTAAACTTAATGTGAAGAAAATCAGTGTGTAGATACTTGCTAAAATGCAGACTCCCAGACCTACCTCCAGAGATTTTGATTCTTTAGGACTAGTATGGAGTTCAGATAGTCTCATGTAGGCGGCCTAGGAAAAACTTTGAGAAACACTAGTTTATATCTTGTATATTTCTTACGTGTTTTCCTAGGTATTTTACTTTTTTGGTTGCTAATATTCTTCTTTCATTTTTACCTTCTAATTGGCTATTGTTTGCATATAGGAAGGCTACTGATTTCTATTTCTTGTTGTTGTTGTTTCTGGGTAATTTCCAAAAGATAGGAGGGAAATAGTGGCATTATTCCACAGTTTCAAACCAGAATTCATACTGGTAAATTATCTCAGTTAAGGTTATAATTGTATGTAAAGTCTCTGGATATTTGTTTGAATTTTTAATCATAACCTATGGTGTTTTGCCCCCAACTAAAGGCTACAAAGAAATGAGAACATTTTCTTTAACTTCGAAAAACTCCATTCATTTAAGAACTGATACCCATCTTGTGCTGAAAGTTTCATAAATTATAAAAAAAAACTAATTCCAAGACAGAAATCTACAATATATTCTCTAGAGTATTTATTTTACTTATAAATAAACAAGCTTTGGACATTGTTTTTATCTTACATTTTTTAAAAATTTGTCAACATTTTACAAATTAGAAACACCAAAAGCAATCCCCTGTCCCAGGGTGGCATGTTATGGGTTATTAATAGAATAAGAATAAACACTAGACCTTATAGTCAACGGTGGCTTACTAGCTACTAACCCACATTACCACCATTATTCTTCAAAGACTAGCACCAACTAACTCTATTTAATAGAAGTCTACAGTCAAAGCTGACACCAGAGCCCTTCACAAAAAGTAAGATGGAGATTTCAAGACTTTAGCTGCACTGCTGTGGGAAGGAAGGCAGGGAGGGAGGAAAAGAGGGAAAGAGTCACTGTGAAATAATAAGAAATATATACATGGATATTTGTTCCTAGTTCCTGGTAATATTTGGTCTTTGATCCTGGTTCCTGACACAGAGTTCCTAAAACCCCTGGAATTTCCTGGGTGATAGGAGTATCTTTTGTTCTAATGAGGTGACTCTCATAGGCCCCTGAATAGGGGCTGGTCACCAGAAACACCAAGCCATGATTAGAAGCTTGGAGCTTTTAGCACTATCCCCCATTCCTAGAGGGGGAGGGGCTGGGCATTTAATTAATTATTGATCATGCTTATATGATGAAGCCTCCATAAAAATCCTTCAAGTATGGGGTTCAGAGAACTTCCAACTTAGTGAACACATCCAAATGCCAGAGGAGTGGCACACCCCAACTCCAGAGACAGATGCTTCTATACTTTGGACCCTTCCAGACCTTGCCCTATGTATCTCTTCATTTGGCTGTTTTTTAAATCCTTTATCATAGCCTTTATTATGTAATAAATTGGAAAATATTAAGTAAGTGTTTCCTGGAGCTCTGTGAGCTATACTAGCAAATTACTAAACCCAAGAAGGGGTCATGAGAACCTCAATCCATAGCCAGCTGGTCACAAGTATCGGGGACAAATGACTGTGTGTCTGAAGTCAGAGCAGATTTGTGGGACTGAGCCCTTAACTTCTGGGATCTGATACTAACTCTAGGTAGACAGTATCAGAATTGAATGGACTTGCTGGATACCCAGTTAGTGTAGGAGAACTGGTTGATGTGGGAATAAATCCACACATCTAGTGTCAGAAGTATCGTCAGTGTAGTAGTAGTGTGAGAGTAAAGGAACATAGTATGTTTTCTCTGGACAGTCATATAGAAAGAGCTGTACTTCGACCCCAAAGAACAAATTATAATCTTACCTGCATAATTTGGAAGGAAAAATTTTCTTGTAAGAACTTCTTAACGTGAGGGACCACACCTTTTGGTAGAGTATTAATTGCATTCAATAATTTCTTCACTTCCAATAGTAAGTTAACAGGGACAAGATCAGCAGGTGTGTCCTTTTCTTGTTTACCCTAGAAGATAATATTAAAAATTTACACAATTATACATATTCTTATTACTCTAATATTAAGACCAGCCAAAATATTAAAAAAAAAGAACAAAGAGTGGGGCCCCTGGGTGAGTCAGTCGGTTAAGTGTCCAACTCTTGATCTCAGCTCAGGTCTTGATCTCAAGGTCAGGAGTTTAAAGTCCCACATTGGGTTTCATGCTGCGTGTGGAGCCTACTTTAAAAAAAAAACAACAAAAAAAGTGCCTTTATATACTATAGGTAGATAACTGTGACAGAGCGATAGAAAATCCAAGTAAGAAAAAGACATTCTCGGGTGCCTGGGTGGCTCAGATGGTTAGGTGTTTGCCTTCAGCTCAGGTCATGATATCCAGGTCCTGGGATCAAGCCCCACATTAGGCTCCTGGCTGACTCAGCGGGGAGTCTGCTTCTCCCTCTCCCTCTGCCTCTCCCCCCGCTTGTGTGTTCTCTGTCTCTCTCACTCAAATGAATAAATAAAATCTTAAAAAAAATTTTTTTTAATTAAAAAAAAGAATAAGACGTTCTCTCTGCTTTCAAGGAACTTAAAATATAGCAGGAAATTTAAGACCAAAACTCAGGAAGCTTTAATATACAGAAGGCCATCATAAATTCATTTGGAAGTTATAAATTAAATATTCTAAAATAGGGATAATTATACCATTTTTAATAGGTAAATATCTAAATATTTAATATATTATATTTATATATTTAAGATATTAAATAGGGAAATATCTACAATTTAAGGCTTAAATGTGAATTAGGCCTCAAAAAATGGTTGCCCTTGAGAAATACACAGAATGCATTTACCCACTTAAGGCATAAAAAATGCTAAGTTTAAAATATTACATAGATTAGTCTACATAATAATATGAAAGCTAGATCTAAGAGTACTTTTTACATACGTGACTGATGCTTTAGTTACTAAACACACAGCATACTGAAAATAAATAGAACTATAATAGTTTAAATTATAAACAAAGTAGTAAAGCAGAATGACTTTTAATTCAGTCAGAGCTAAGTCATACTAATCTTGGGTCTACAGGAACTCATTCTTACGGACTTAATAAGCCATCATTAATGGCTAATCAATAGCTATATAGTCAAGTCCTGCTGGACTGTCTATTAACATTAGTTATGAGGAATGGGTGGGCAATGGAGAAGCACCTGGAACACATGGATGATGGACTTCCTTCAAACCTTAACAAGATACCACAGTTCCTATACCCTGTTTAAACTTTGGGAATATGAATAAGTTGATGCTGACCTCTGAAAATCAGAAAAGACAGCTTTTTATTATGGAGGCCATGTAAAGCTTGAGTCACTGAAAATGCCCTGGGGGCAGGGAGGGGGTGACTCTTTGACCATTAGTCAGGTCTAACGGACCGCAATTACCCAGGAAAGTGACTAGGAATCAATAAAGTCCAAAGTAGGACTATCTGCCTACTCTCCCCTTCTGGGTTTGAGTCTTAAATTAAGATTCCTCCATCCCCATCAATACCCAACAAATAACCTTACATTATATTTCATTATATGAAAATTATATCCAAAATGTAGGAAAGTGTTAATAGTTTGCTAAATCTCAGCAAAGGGTATATAAGTATTCATTTTATTATTCTTGAACTTTGCTGTAGGTTTGAAATTTTTCAGAAAGTTTACGAAAAACTAAAAAGCTTCCACAATGTAACTAGACAAACCCTTCAAAAGAATGACCACTGTCAGTAGTGCATACATTTCAAACTAACAGTCAGTTCTGCAGTCAAGTCACCACAAAATCCTAATGTTAATCACCAAACTGATACACAAGCAAGATTATGGCATGAATAAAAATTTTTAGTAGGATATACCATAAACTTCATGCTTATTAAATATTTTCATCTTATTATAAATACAATTTTTTAAGTCAGTGGTCATAAATTGTCTAAGTACAATTTTTTAAGCCAGTTATCAAAATATTTGATGCTCAATCCATTTCGCAAAATTAATTTAGCCTCTAAACCAAATTCAGGTCAAAGTTTTCCCCTCCTTTGACTTCCGTATTTCCAATTCCATATTTAGAAATGTATTTTCTGGATCTAATCCTCCCTGGCTCAAGTGTACATCCCTATGTACATCTGCATATATTGTATTTTCTCTGCAACATTTTTTACAGTGATAACCTCATGCAGGTGAATATGACTATTTTATGTTTATGTATTTTCTCGTTACTAGATAACCTTTATAAAATTTATTACAGTGAACACCAATAATCACATTAAACTATGTGTAAGGTTAAAATTGCACTAAAAAAATCCAAATAGCTCTTCATCCATCCTTCATTAAATATAAGCACATGTGATATTCATATATGTGTGTATATATACATATTTTTTAAGCTACCATAAAATATACTGTCATTGGCAATATAAACCTTATATTAATGCATACTTTATTATCTTTCATTTTGAACTGGAATTTCTAACAGTAAAGATGATAAAAACAGGAAAGAGAATTTCAAAACAACTCTGAAATTTACTAAATAAAATTCTGTGTGTGTGTTTTCTTGGTATGGGCATAGTTCTCATTTTGTTTGGATTTTGCTTTTAAAAGACAAGTAAGGGATTTCTTAAAATTGATTACTGTGATGTTTCTGGGCAAGTCAATTCAATCACCTACTAGTTTTAACTTAAAGTGAGAATTCGTGCTTATAATAACAGAATTATCAATTATCAGAGAGATTTAATTATGACCATAATTTTACTTATGAAGGAGAGTCACCTCCAAATTCTTAACAGATAAATAAACTGACTAGATTTAGAATTACATTGCATATATAATTACTCATTACTAATTAACAATTAATGAAAATTAACTCTTCTCTTACCAGTTGGTCAGTAGATTTTTCTACCTTATTCTTGATTTCTTTCTTAGTCTGCTCCTCCACAGTTGGATCCCTACTTTAAATGAAAAAGAAAGGTGTATTCAGGGTATCTCCTTACAAAGAACACAAATTGTAGTAGTAAAGAATCTAACAAGTGAATCTGTCTGAAAGTTCAAAAGTGTAAACAATGTGTTTCAAATCAAGACCGATAATAGTGGTAGGTATCATACCTTTAGGGACTCAAAGGGTAAAAGGTATGCTCTGCCCTTACTGGCTGGTGGTAAACAGAACAGCTGATATAAAAAACTTATCTTGAACAGACACACGATATACCAAAATCATGGGAAAAAATTAACTTTATAGCAATGTAAAGGAAAAAGGGTCTTAAAAAGGCTAATGTTTTGTGTGTGTGCATGCGTTTATGAAGATAATAAAGGTTTGGAAAGGATCTATCTTATGCAGATCCTTTTATTTATTTATTTTTTGTTTCAGGTTCCTGGCCTTACAGTTATCCAGTTTTCCAAAATGATTTTTTTAAATTGAGAGAGAATATCATATTTAAAAATTAACTATTTTTGTAAAAAGGAATAACTTGACAAGTTTTGCTTCTGACATTGGTTTGAAATGTGAACATATGCAGTGTTACATACAGAACTAAAAAAATTATTTATAAAATTGCTTTTGCCTACATAAAGAACCATGATATAGGGCCCATAATATAAGAACCATAACATAGGATCATATAGGATTTATATGATCTTAATTCTATACAATAGCAGAGATAAAACTGAGGTGAGAAACTTATATCAATGGATTTACTCAGCATTGTACTTTATAAAAATCATCCTATCATCCTATCTTACTTCACATTTATGTATTCATTTCCTAGACAATCATTTATCATCCACTATGTGCCTACTGATTTTATCAGGGGAAACTGGGACAGATAAATAGTATAGTATTATCCACACAGTGAAAGTTTCAACAAAAGGTGATTTATACACACAAACAATATTTCACAAGATGGTTCTCAGTGCTCTTTAAAATGTCATGGCAAAAAAAACCCTCTTAACTGTCTTTTCATCCACTTCTAAGCCCCATTCCAAAAAGGAACACAAGGAACTTTGTGTTTTCAAGGAACGAAAAATACCACAGCAGTGTTCTGAAGCCTCTCCAGCGGTTTGTGGAAGAGTACAAAAAGCTCCCAAATATATACCCTTCTTGCTCACTCTATTTCATGATCATTCACTCCTCAACCCAACAGTTCTCAGTCCCAGATGCATATTAAAATCACCTGTGAAGCTTCTGAACCATCCAGATGTCCAAACCCTACTTTAGAGCTTCTTATTCAAGTGTGGAACGTGGGCTGCTATATTCACCATAGTTTCTCTAACAAATTTTGATATGTGAACTTAACTAATCCTCATTCCCTCCCCAACATTAAAATTGCTCTATTAAAGGTTACTAATGAAATCCTACTATTTGTTATTTCAACAGCTTTGTCTTAGTTCTTCATTCTACCTGGTCTTCCTGCATCATTTAACATTGCCCATCATACCTTCCAACCTTCCTTGAAAACCTCTGCAATCTTTGCTGCTGCTGGTTCTCCTCCTAGCCCTCCACTTCTCAGTTTCTACCACTGGCTACACCTCTTCCTGTCATTCACCACATTCATTTATTATTTTAATAATGTTTAATACAAACTAGGTAGATTAACAGTATCAAACCATGCTCCTGGTATATTAGAATAGTAGGTACATCCACAGTCATCTACGGCAGTCACTTTATACATTAAGATAATTGATGTCCAGAGAGGTTATATAACTTGTTTTTAAGTTATACACCTAGAAAGTAGCAAAGCTAGAACTAGACACAAGACTAGTATTTTTCTTTTGCTATTTTGCTACTTTTACCACCTATATGCTTTGTTCTGCTATTAGGAGCTGAAGTTCTGCTATAACGATATATCCTGAAATATACATAGTATATATACTAATGTTCCATTTTTTTTTTTTAAAGGTTTATTTATCCATTTGAGAGAGAGAGAGGCAGGGGAGGAGGCAGAAGGAAAGAATCTCAAGCAGACTCCCCGCCAAGCGTGGAGCCCGACACAGGGCTCGATCCCACAACCAATGAGCCGAAACCAAGAGTCAGACACTTAACTGACTGGGCCACCCAGGCACCCCACTAATGTTCCATTTTTATCCCTCTCTTTTTCTTACTACATTTTCTACTTAAGTCAATTTCATTTATGTCCATATATAAACAAGCCCTCTCAGATGGGGATCAGGCCCTTCTTATTCACTACTTAACCTCCAAGTCTCTATTCCAATATTGGACATAAAGTAGGCACTCAAATATTTCTTGGATGAATGAATAAAAAAATAAGCCAACTTTCATGAATTCTAACAGCACCCAACCAAATAACCCCTGAATCTATACCTCCGGCCTTGCTTTTTGACATTACTACTACAAATTTCTAACCATCTACTCAATTTCCACAACTTAAGATATATTACCAACACCTCAATTTCCTCATGTCCAAAACTGATTCATCATCTGTCCTCTCTTTCTCATGCACACATTAAACCTGTCTCCATTTTTGAGCCCCATATTAGTTAATGGTACATATCTCCTCCTGGTCATTAGAAACCTTTGAGTCATCTCTTTTTCTCTTTTGCCCCTTTCCTCATATTTAAGCAGTCACAGAATTCTGTTGATTCTAGTTCTATAAATCCCTTCTGTTTTCTATTCCTACCATTGCAAGCCTTCATCAGCTTCTTCCTGAACTATTACTAGTGTTATATTTTGTTGTCTCTTCCTTCTCACCATCAATAAGTAGTCTTTCCAAAATACAGTGTAAAATTTCCTTTCTCTTTTTAAAAGGTCATTGGTTCTGCCCAAAATAAAGCTAAACTTAGAAGACAGTTGAAATCCTCCCAATCATTTATCTTTTTTTCTTGCTGTTTCCTTCCATTTCTACATACATCAAAATGCTTACCCTTTAATGTTCAGTTTGAGTGTCATCTCGTGGAAACCCACTCAACCCCAGTCTATCATTATTGTTCCTTTCTACTAGAGCCATGCATTTTGCCTAAAGATATAACTTTTTATATATCTTCCTACTACATTATAATTCTAAGTACCCAAAATTTTGTCTGCCTTTACTAAGTCCCAAGGAGGTACTTTACATTATAAGCATTACAGTAAATGCTTATAAAATAAATTAACAGATCACATTAATCTACTCTGGTGAGAATGCCCACATGTAGCAAGCTGTAGCACATTTTTCACTTCTTAACTCTTTAGCTAGAGTGTGGTCCTTAAGAGAAATTTTCTGTAATTACATTTCACCCACTAATCAAAGTTGCTAAATCATCTCCAAGCATAAGGGCATCTCAATCACACTAGCTTCCCAAAGTTATGTGGAAAGGACAAATATTGTGTCTTCAAGATGCAACAAATGTGGTTGCTTTTTGTCCAACCAATCCCTTACCTTGTAAAAAATTCTTCTGATAGAGAATCCATGCTCCACAATGTTGTTTTGCGAAAGTCTTATTCCAATGCTTGCACTTTTACTACTGATGTTTAAAGCTGTAAGAAGAGTAATATTTTTAGTGGGAAGGTAGAAGGATTACTTTCTTTTTCCTCACTATAAAAATATACATGATCATTGAAGATAATTTTGAAATAGCTATAAAAGAAAGTGAAAATTATATAGTTTCACCATCCAAAGATAAGTCACTGCCTACACTTTCATTTGTCCAAGCAGATTTTACAAACTTATAATCATACTGAATAAACAATGTTCTAAACCACAGTTTTCACCACTGAACACTGTATCAAAAGCATTTTGTATGTGATGTTATACTCCTACTATGTATTCTCACTGGCTACACAACAATTGGTTGACCATCATCTTATAGATGGACATTTAGATTGTTTCCTATTTTTCCATTATAATTAGTTTTGTGATAAACTCCAGTATCCATAAGGCTTTTCTATATTTATGATTATTCATTTACAAGAAATTCTCTGAAGTAGAATTTCTCAGTCAAAAGACACCAATATTTTAAGTCTCCGTGCATATTGCTAAATGGCTTCCCAAAAGCTTCATACTAATTCATTTTCCACAGAGTATGAGTTCCTGTTTAACACAATCTTCAATAACACTAATTGTTTTGTTTTCTTTTGGTCTAAAGGCAACATTTAGCCACTTTCCCCCAACAGATAGGATTCTGTATCTTCATAAAATAGGAAAGGTGGGATATATACTCTCTAGTTCAAATATCAATGAATGCTGTGGATGTTTCCTCAAAGAAAAAAAAAACCTGCAGCAACACAAATGAAAACAAAAAGAATAGAGTGTCCATTAGTATATGTCTTTATTTATATAGCTCTCTACTTAACTATCCCAAGAACAACTCTTCTAAAATTAGTCACATTTACACCCTGATGTTTATAGCTACAACAATATACAATAGCCAAATTATGGAAGCAGCCCAAGTGCCCATCCATAGATGAATAGATAAAGAAGATGTGGCATATATATAATGGAATATTATTCAGCCATAAAAGAGAATGAAATATTGCCATTTGCAATGACATGGATGGAGCTAGAGATATAATGCTAAGAGAAATAGAGAAAAGCAAATACCATATGATTTCACTCATATGTGGAATTTAAGAAACAAATGAGTGAAGGAAAAAAAAGAGAGACAAACCAAAAAACAGACTCTCAGTTACAGAGAACAAATTGATGGTTACCAGAAGGGGGGTGGGGTTGGAGGATGGGTTAAATAAGTGATGGAGATTAAGAAGTACACTTGTGGTGATGAGCACCGGGCGATGTACGGAATTTTTGAATCACTGTATTGTACACCTGAAACTGATCTAACACTGTATGTTAACTAACTGGAATTAAAATAAAAACAACAAAAAAGAAACACATATCTTAATGAAAGATATTACTTGAAAGAAGGTATATATACAGTGTAGTTTTAATGAGTTAAGCATATGGCTTCTCCCATATGCTTCTACACATAACTTTGTATATCCTTGTTATCTTAATGAAAGATTTTTTTTTGAAAGAAGGTTAAACAGTGTAGTTTCAATAAGCTGAACACAGGACTATTTCCATATGCTTCTACACATAAGTTTACAAACATCTTAATGAAAGAATATGTTACTTAAAAGAAGGTATAAACACAGTGTAATTTCAATGAGCTAAGGATACAACTCTTCTCATTTGCTTCTACACATGAAGTTTACAAATATTTAGATTTCAAAAAAATAAAGTAAAATTAGTCACATTTGTTCTGTATTTTTTCAGAGTTCAAGCCTACAGACTCCATTGTTCTCTGCTAGGCTGATTTCCCCTTCTAATCCCTTTGTATGAACGTCCAGGAAGTATTAGAGCAAACGTGTAAAACTACTGTTCAGTGCTTTGGGACAAAGAAAGAAATGGTGAGGAAAAAGAAAAGAAAGTGATAGCAATAGCACAAAGAAAACAGACGTAGGGTGCTTTGCTTCCAAGCCCAAGACTAGATAAAATTTCTCATTTCTTGCCTCTGAACCACTTATTTATCCTACTAATTGGGTAGCCAGTTTCTCTAATAGCATATGAAATATACAGCCATAAGTTAGATCAGTAGAGCTTTTGGAGGCCCATTATTAAAATGCAATTCAGCATAGGTAATTCCCAAATCAAGAAAACATGTTCCACAAGATCACTTCCAAGTCATCTATTAAGAATTCAGATTGCATTTACTCAAAGAAACACTATTTTACCTGATATTGACTCTCCCTAAATGCCAGAAAAAGCCAACTGAACACACAAAAGTATAGGCAGGACCTGAACCCTCATAAGCCCCGAGGTCTGAGTATCCTGTCATTAGAGAGCTTAACAGGGAAGGGGGCAAGTACCTGGCTAAAAGAAGTCCAAAACTAGTATTCCTAATTATGATACTGCCTGTACCTATATTCTATATTTGACTCACACCAGCTCTAAATTACACAGATAAGTCTTGAGAGACAAGGGTAATTCTCCAACAATTCAATGGATACTTCTTAAAACATAAACATTTACACACACACACACACACAAACACACACAGACTCCTATCTAAATTTCTTCATTTACTAACAAGTGTTGGCGAGGATGTGGAGAAAAAGGAACCCTCATACACTGTTGGTGGGAACAGAAATTGGTACAGCCACTGTGGAAAAAAGTATAGAGGTTCCTTAAAAAATTAAAAACAGAAACACCATATGATCCAATAATTCTATTAAGCACCCAAAGAATATAAAAACAGTAATTTGAAAAGATATAAGCATCCCTATTTATTACAGCATTATTTACAATAACCAAGATATGGAAACAACCCAAGTGTCTGTCAACAGATGAATATATAAAGAACATGTGGTATATAGGGCACCCGGGTGGCTCAGTCAGTTAAGCATCTGCCTTCTGCTCAGGTCATGATCCCAGAGTCCCGGATCGAGTCCCACCTTAGGCTCCCTGCTCAGTGGGGAGTCTGCTTACCCCTCTGCCCCTCCCCCTGCTCGTGCTCTCTCTCTCTCAAATAAATAAAATCTTAAAAAGATGTAGTATATATACGTACACATAATACAATGAAATATTACTCAGTAATAAAAAAAAGATGAGATCCTGCCATTTGTAACCACATATGTGGATCTAGAGGGTATTATGCTAAAGGAAGTAAGTCAGACTGAGAAAGACAAATACCTAAAAACGAAACAAATGAAGAAACAAACATAAAGCAGAATCTGACCTATAAATACAGAGAACTGATGGTTGCCAGAGCGAAAGGGGTTGGGGCATGGGCAAAATGGATGAAGAGGAGTAGAAGATACATGCTTCCAGTTACAGAATGAGTAAGTCACAGGACTAAAAGGCACAATATAGGAATATAGTCAACCATACTATAATAATGTATGGTGACAGATGGTAGCTACACTTGTGATGAGCATAGCATAACCTATAGAGATGATGAATCACTATGTTGTACACCTGAAACTAATGTAACATTGTACATCAACTACAATTAAAAAAAATTTTAAAAATATATTTCCTCATTTAAAAGAGAGCTTTTTAACACCTCTTAGTTTCTTGCCCATCCCTAACAAAATATTTCTTGCTGTCAGTATAACTCGCAGACTCCGGTTCTCCGAGGTAAATTATTTTACAGTTTTACTCTTATTTTTAAAAACTCAATAAGCAGAATCATATACTTATTTAAATTTGCCTTCTCTGTTCAATACCATTGAAAGATACAACCTAATTATTAATCCTAATAATGAAGCAGAGCGACATTATTCTTTCCCACTAAATCAGATCTACTTCATCTCTTCAATAAAGCTGTATGGAAAAGGACATGGCTTTGAGAATTCTAGGATTGTGATCAAACTTTTATGTTTTCTATAACCTCTCAGCTTCTTTTAATAAAAAGTTAGGCATTATCTCACAGACAGAACATACAAACACATGCCTTTTCTAGAAAAGCAATCCCTCATTTCCAGAATTTAAAACCCAGACACAAATAAACAACCCCCCCCCCCCCCCCCCAAGCTCTCCTTCAGCCAGTTATTTGCACAGATCACAGCGAGGCTGAAAAGGGAGGAAAATTCTCTGGCAACAAAGTAGAGAAGATGGAAGGCCTCTGCTAAGCTATTCAGGGGTCAGCTTGAAAAAGAAAAGGGCGTAATATTAATTAATCAATCAGAAGGATCCTGCGGCACCTGGGTGGCTCAGTCGGTTAAGCGTCTGCCCTGGGCTCGGGTCGTGGTCCCAGAATCCTGGGATGGAGCCCTGCGTTGGGCTCCCTGCTCTGCGGGGAGCCCGCTTCTCCTTCTCCCTCTGCCTGCTGCTCCCCCTGCTTGTGTTCTCTGTCAAATAAATGAATAAAATCTAAAAAAAAAAAAAAAAAGATATTTGGATCCTGAATTAAAAGTTAAGAAAAGCTAATGGCTTTTCTCAGTCTGCTTAGAAATACAACCTGAGCTGAATCTCTGCGGTGAAAGGCTTGCCAGGGGAGTATCATCAACCCCATCATCCCCCAGGAGCAAAGCCGACCACGTGTGGCACACCCAACTGCAAACAGCAGCGGCGGACGCAGCGCTTTACAGCCTCTGTGGGGAAGGACGGCGTCAGTGCCTAGCAACGGAAAGGAAGTACCAGCCTGAAACGTTAACACTGAAAATAATCCAGAGGTTCCTACCATTCTAGAAGAGGCTGAAGGAAATCTTTAAAATCAGGGTTAACATGGGAGAAAGGATGCATCTGGTTTCCCCTAGTGTATTCATTTCAGTCGACTTTCCCTGTCAGCAGGAAACTAAAAACTTACTCTGCCTTCCTGGAACTAAGGGACTGCTCTACCACAGGAACCTATTCAGGTGCTGGCTGGTTGATCAGAGGGCAAGTTAAAGTTCAGTGTCAATTTACAGCACACCTTTGTCCACCAAGCAAAATGGCTATTTTACTGGTTGAAAAATAAGATACTGCCATCTGTATCTTCACAACAGTTAAGATGCTTTTCTTACTGCTCCCTCTGAGCTCCTAGCTCCCACTTTCCCTCTTATCTACTGAAATTATAGCAAACGTTTTTTTTATCGCAAAGGAATTTCCCATTTTTAAAGTTGTGCTTATTCACATCAGAGCGGACACAGCTTTTGTTTATAATTATTCATTCAAATGTTTACCTTGTAGCACTCTTGTCACCTCCCCAATCAGTATACCAATAGTTTTTTAAATCCACTCAAGCGCTCATCTTAAGTCACCTGACCAAGTTAGAGGCTCTAATTGGCCAATAAGTTCATATTTCAATGTGTGGGTAGATGTCCCAGGAATTTGCTACCTTTGTCAGTTCTGGCCCTTACAGATCACACAATGCCAGGTGGAAAAAGGGAGTATCAAGTGTGCAAAAACGGTAAAAATAAAACTCACTTTTCTCAATGCTGTTAGCTTGAAAACAAAATAATATACTTTGTATTTTTCAGGACAGAAATTCAGTTATGAGAACTTCGCTTATGCCCATTAAATCAGGGTTCCTCAATCTTGGTACTATTTACATTTTAGGCTGGATGACTTTTTGTTATGGGAAGATGTACTATGCATTTTTAGGATGTTTAGGAGCACCTCTGCTTTCTACCTAATAGATGCCAGTAGCAACCCTATCCCACCTGTCAGCTACAAAGCAAAAAGCAAAAATGTCTCCAAACACTGCAAAATGTCCCCTGGAGGACAAAACGCCCCAGTTGAGAACCACCTGATTAAAAGTGAAAAGGTTAATTAAACTCCTAACAGATTGTTCTGAGGAAGAACAGTAAGACTATCCTGGATTTATGTAGCATGTACAAATACAAGCAAATCATTTGTCTACAAGAAAGAAATGACATAAAATATCTTATTTGGATTTCATCAATGTCAAAAGTTGAGAGACTGCATAGCATTGGTAGTTAAGAGCACAGAAACACTGAAATCAGTCTGCAAGGGTATACAGAACTGCTTTGACACACATTAGCTGCGCAACCTTGTTTGAAACTATTTAACATCTGTGCTTCAGTTTCCCCATCGGAAAAACAGGGATAAAGATGGTCCCGGCTTCGCAGGTTATCAAGATTAAATGTTTAAAACATGAAATAGAATAGCACCTAGCACATAGTAAGCACTATATAAGTGTTACTATCATTACCACCATTATCATCATCAAATTTTGTTTAAATTTGTAGCAAAATCAGTTCACTTGTCTTCCAATTCTCTACCTCGATGGAGAATTGCTATTATGGAAAGGAATGATAATTAGCTTAAGAACTGGGACAAAAAACCATTTTTCAAATATATTCCACATGGCACAAATGGCAGCTAGTACGCACGTTCGGCACCTTGCGTTTTTCACATCAGCACATATATATCTCTCATATTTCTTAAAGTGTATGATATACCATTGTATAAATATATCATTTTACCAGACAATTGATAAACACTTCCTCTTTAGTTTCCCCTTTTTTTCTTTTGCTATTACTAACAATGCTGCAATAAACAACCTTGAACATGCAACTTGGTAAAATTTTGATAGCTATTTTCAAAAGCTAGATTTACCATATCAGCACTGAATTAAGTATACTTAATAGAAGTTCGTGGGTCTATTAACAAAGTAGACTCTGATAATACTTAACAATTCTGCTAGATTTTATCAAAAGAATTCCAAAAATTCCTTGAAGTTGAGATGTGATATGTTTTGATCTGTATGAGTAGTAACTACTTCAAGGCTTAAAAAAATATGAAAAGGGCAGTTTGTAGGAAGAAGCTAAGACATTTGGGTTGGGAGTTCCTTAAAAATCAAAATTTTATCTATTATTGATCTGATTATATGTCTGCTAGGTAAGCAGCAACAGCCATTCCTGGTGACTTTTAAAGTAGTAAAGTAGGTGCTCTGTGGCTCTAACACTCCAAAAGTCTTTATTTCCCAAGTGTGAGCTCCAGGTAGACAAGAATGGCTAGGACCATGAGGTTAGACTTAAGATAGGTTATACCATTATTATGTTACTAGCTGTGTTAAGAGTGAACAAAGTATACTGATTATTTGGTTTTCTAATTTTCCACTAATTTCTTCCACTTTTGTATTTGTTCAACTTCTTGGCAAGGCCCCAAAATGAACATACCTAGACAAGGGTAGCCAAAACATTATTTTACCCCAAAGACTGATGGATGATGGTTGGAAAATCTTTGTAAAAGTTATCAGAAACTGAAGATCTTTCCTGCCCCAAAAGATCAGAGCATTCACTGTCTATCTCAGCTCTTGCCATTTTGCAAAAATCACTAACACTGTCTGGCAGCTTATATCAGAAAGCAAGAACCCTGCAATGTATACCCAATATCCCTCCTTATAAATCTGCCAAAATCGGAAACACCCTTGTCAAAATTAGCTTCTTGTCAGAAGTAGGTTTTTAATTGTCTTCAGATCTATCCAGTCAGTTACTTCTGGACTTACACAACAAACCTATAGAATATATATTAATTTGTTTTTAATATCTGGAATGTACCTACAATGAATACACATAGGTTAGGATTTACCTGGAAAAAAAAAATCCAGATATTAAAATACCCATCAGTTTCAGTTTATTTACAGGTAGCAATGCCAAAATCATGCCAAAATCATGCTCTTCAGAAATGTAGCTAGAAATCCTTGGAAGGAGCACATTTACCACTAAGCAAATTTTCCAAAGTGAAATATTTTCAGTAATGTTGCTATTACTGTCGTTAGCCAATAATGAAAAAAAAGAAACAAGACAGAATATTGAGACATGACACAGGTAGACATGATAATCAAGCAGGGAGAGGAGGACACAATACGCACTTGACTCACACCACCAATGACAAAGCCTACAATACTCAAATCCAAACTGATCCACCAATGTAAGAACACTGATGGCCCCTCATTATCTCATAAAAAAGTATGTTGTAAGAAAGATTTAGTTGAGAAGGTAGGTCAAGCTTTTGGTTATGAAGAGTTTTCGGTCATAAAATTAATTGGGTGTATTAACTTTGATTTCATCAAAAATAAGATTAATTTTCATCAGCTCCTATGTGTATAGTGACTACACATCTGATCTTCACACAACTCACATTACCGTAATCCATTTTAAAAAGAAACTGAGGGTTAGAGAGTTAATTAATAAAAGCAGAAACTAAGGCCCAAGTTTCACCAACTGCAAATTCCATGTTCTTTCCACTATGTCCCATTAAGTGCAATATTTAACTTTATATAAGTGTGGTGTTCAATTATGAGCTGAACTAAATAATGTGCATAAAGACAAACACTCAGAAACAAAACTATTTACATGATCTTACTGGTTAGTAAATGATACTGCAAAGATAATTAATCAAGACATCTTAATATTTCATAATACACTATATCGTCAGTTTTTGCTAAGAGAATCCATTTGTTCAACAAAACAATTCAGAAAAATGCCAGGTACTACACGTGGCACTGAAATGAACAATAATTAATACATGTCTAAATGCTCTGTTAAGCTTAATGATTTTGGAAAAGTCTTCAAATTTTTTTGATCACATGTATCTAAAGCAATAAATCTGAGAATACACTGAAAATACATGAATAGCAGTTCATTTATGGATTATATGCACGTATTACTATAATAAAAAAAGAATTAGATTTTAAAAAGTAAAAAATTTCAATATTTGTTCCCACACTCTGACAGTTTCACATACCCCAAGGTATGCATATTCCACTTTGGACACCACTTTCTTAAAAAATGGCTTCATATTTTAATTCAAGAAACAGATATCTACCCCTTCCATGAACTTAATAATATCTGTTTTCTGAAAGACCAGAAATTTAAAAATGACATATGCAAAGGACTTTGCTCTGTTCAAAGTAGGTCTTCAATAAATACTAGTTATAATTAAAAATGATTACTGTACCTTAATTTAAAATAAAACTATGTCATTTATCTTTATTTACAAAATTGGATTCAGAAACAATGGATAATACTTTTTTTTTCAAAGGCAAACTTCTGATACTAGGATATGAAATTAGATGTGAAAATGGGGTAAAAAAACACTTATCCAAATTATCCAAACCATGTACTTAAGACTAAAGTTGAATTCTGTAAAATGTATAAAAAAAATCAGGGATTGTTTGAAAAGTGAAAAAGTTAATTTTATGGTTTGGCAAATCATTTACAGATTTAGATGAATTTTAATACTTGATTGGGAAAAGAAACAGGAAGAATAATTGAAAAGAGAATAATTTTAGCTTACTTAATAGGTTCTTTGCCTTTGTGCTGAAGGTAACATTTCTGAAAAATGAGAGTGGAAATTCTATAGACTTTGTTTTCTGGCTCTGTGTAAAGGGAAAAACTGATTTAATATTAATATTTGAATCATCTTAACCACAGTAAAGACAAGGTATTTAAATGACCCCATGCCTAGACCTCTGCCAATTTTCTACCACTAGATTTCTTTGCCTTGAATCTTGAGAATCTGGGCCAATGGAACTTCTGTTCTACCTGTTTATTCCTACAGTCTCCTACTCTACATCTGACCTCATGTCCCCACTGAATAGAAGCCCCCCAAAGTCAGGGATTTTTTTTTTTAATCCTTCTATTATATCCCCAGTGCCTACAACAACACCTGGCACACTTCAAGCACTCACTACTGATTTAGAGAATGAGAATCCTTCTGCACACTTCAAGTCCTCTGAAGGAGTCTGCCAACCTAGAGTTCTCCTTTAGAGGTCAAAAGCAGCCCACATACTACCATAATACTGATCCCTGCAGATAACCATGGAATAAAGACAGGGCCTCTGTCCTCTGGCAACTACTTCTCCGTGTTCTTTGTTTGTTCCTCTAAATATTTAAGTACCCTACGTTTCAGTCTTTTCTATCCATACTCACCCTTTATCATTTAGGCTCAAGGCTTTAAATTTTTATCTTCAGTCTTAACCTCTCCGTTAACTACAAATATTATTATTTGACAGCCCACTCAGCATCTCCTGGATGTCTAGTAGACACTGCAACATAACTGAAACTGAGCTCTAGATATTGCCCTCTACCCATAAAATGGCTGAAGCAGAGCCACTCAGCCAAATCAGGTCTGGATCAGATTAACGGCAGTCAACCCAGAAATAAGTGCTTATGGTTTTAACCACTGAGTCTGAGGTGATTTGCTACACAGCAAGTACTGAACAGTATGCCCTACTATCCAAAACTCCAACACTCCATCCTGACTCTGATACCTCCTATCCTTCTTCCTTTTCTTTTCCTCCACAGCACTTACTGCTACATTCATACATTTTACTTACAGGTCTTATTTGTTGTCTATATGTCGCATTAAAATAAAAGGTCTAGTTGGGTAGAAATTTTTTGTCTATTTGATTCACTGCCATAACCCCAGAACTCAGAAATGTACTTAACCACTCAAGCACTCATTAAATGTATGGTGGGTGAATGAACAATTAGCCCTGTGTTCACACTTCTGGTATAATTCTCATACTATAACATTTAGTATTCTAGAAACTCTGCACTTCTGTCAAAAATTTGTATCTTCATTCAGGCTGATTTATCTAACAGGACTTCAGCTCTGGTCATGAGACATTACAAATTTCCATTTTACTCTTCAGTACTGAAGATATATTAAGTTTTTCCGGAAGAAATAAAGGAGATAGGCAGCCCTAATACTGAGCTGTAAGATCCTAAGCAAGTTTTTTTAAACTCCCTTTAATGTGTTTCTGGAACTACAAATTAAGAAAAATATCTATGCAAATATAAAGGACAGCAATAAAAATTTATGGAGAAAAGGGATTTTAGGCCAAACTTGAAGATATTGATATTTTGCCCTAAAAAATATCATGTGTTCCTAAAAAGCTCATCTATTTTTCTCAACAGCACTTATTCTGGTTTGTCTAACAGAACCTAGCTCTTTGAATATGAAGGAATATTAGTATTTTAAAAAAACTATCTAGTTGGTTAAACTAATTTTTTTTTTAAGTGAAATACAGATGCTCATCTTAGCTACTGTCTTCTTAAAATATGTGGGCATAAATAAATGTTCTTTATGAAAATATATATAGTATGTAAATATGCTAACCTGTAACTTTTAAAAACTATAAGCATAAAGGAAAAATTTGTATATGGATGGAATAAACATAAAAGTAAAATGAATGATTCTAAAAAAAGAAAAACAAAAATAAAACAAAGTTGGTTCTTAAAAAGTTGAATAAAATAGACAAACCCCTATGAATGGAATAAACATGAAAGTAAAATTAGTGATTCTGAAAAAAGAAAAACAAGAATAAAATCAGAGTTAGTTCTTGAAAAGCTGAATACAACAGACAAACCCCTAGAAAGCCCCAATAAGAAAAAAATACAGGTAACATTAGAATGAAAAAGTTAATTTAAAACTACAATGAAGAGATTAAGAGAATTACTAGAATACTGATGGAACTTTATATCAAAAAATCTGTAAATCTAAAGAAATAGTTGCGTTAAAAAAAATTTCTATTTCCAAACTTAAGAAAAGGTAGAAAAAAGTAATCAGATCTATAACCATTTTACAAATTCAAATATTTTCTAAAGATTTACCATTAAATAAGGTATCAAGCTTGATTTTATAGGCCAGTTGTATTCAGTCTACATGGATCAGATTCCAATGTGATTCTCATTCTATAGTATAGAAAGTAGAAAAACTTCTGACTCATTTTTCAAAAGTAACATATAACCCAAATTCCAAAAGAGAGAACTAAAAAAAATTAATGAAAAAATTTCAAATATAAAATCCTAAATAAAATATTTGTAGCACAGCAAATACAAGGTTTATTACTATTACCTGTATGACCTTGGGCAAATTATTTCACCTCTCCTTAGTTTTTTCACCTGTAAAATGGAGATCGTAATAGTACCTAATGCATGAACTTGTTATGAAGATTAGTTAGTAAGAATAAAATTCTTAGAATAGTGCTTGACATATAACAAATGCTCAGTGTTAGCTACTATTATCCCAAGAACAAAAAAGCAAAACAATACATTGCATTATCATGTTAAAGTGGAAAATGAGATCTATAAACAAATATTTGAACATTTTTTAAGTAGACATTTTGGAAAATCTTTAAATAAAACAGGTATAAAGGGCAATCTCCTAAACATTTGAAAGACTGTTTATTACAAGCCAATAGCACAAATTATACGAAGTGTTAAAATACTGGTCATTCCCATTCAATTAAGTAATAAGACAAAGATGTTCAGTATCACCATAATTATTCCATTTTTTTGGCATGCATTAATGAAATAAAGACAACAAATACTGGAAGAGATGAAATTATTTGCAGATGATATGCAGCTAGAAAGTCTAAGAGAGTAAACAAAACTATTAAAATTAATAAGAGATTTTAGTCAGGGTCTGGATAAAAGATGTATCAAAAGTCAGCTTTTATTACAGTGGCAATAACAAATTAAAATTTTAAAGGAGAAAAAGAGAACCCACTCACATTAACAAAAATTATATAACGCCCTGGAAGAAACTTAATACAAGACTATATGATAAATTATATGAAATTTCACTGAACATACCACAACATGAGTACTATTAACTACCTCAGCAATATCTGTATCTTCTCAATCACCCAAACTAGAAACTTGAAATCCCTCTTCATACCCGAAATAAAGAGTCACTATGTCCTGCCTATTTCACTTCATATATATTTCTCAAATTTGTCACCTCTTCGTTACCTCCATTTCAATTACCCTGGTAATCCTCTGGAAAGAAAGCAGCAAATTAAACATTCTCCTTACTTCTAACCTTATCCATCTCAAAATCCTAGCCCACCCAGCTGCCAAAGTAATCAACACAAACCTAAATAGATCAGGCCCCATTATAAAACTAGAAATCACCACTGAATTCAGGATCAAGAATAATAAGGTCTTTAGTCATCTGGACCAAGCTTCATCTCGTCCTCCTCCTTCCCCCCCTTTCTGGTGCCTAAAATAAGGCTCTGTGTGCCTCATTATTAGGATATGCGAGTATTTCTGCTTAAATACATGAGGGCTTCTCACAGCTACCACCATGGTACATACTAAACCTCCAACATCAATTTTTTAAGGTTTTTGAGAAAGACATTATTTTATATTAAAGTGAATATTTTACAGAAGAGAATGCAAATTTTATATAACTGCTTAAGTTAAAACGCAAGATTTTAAAGAAAGATGGCATTTACAACTAGCAGCTTGGACCTTTTCCCTTAGCTCAGAATGAGTATGAAGATAACGCATTTGTTATTATTAGTGAACAATCTAACACTAACCTAACTGTTATCACTGCATTTGCCAATGAACCAAGATGTAACTAACACCTGCGGAGAACTAATTATGCCAGGCAACTGCTCTAAATTTTTTAAGTTGATTAACTCATTTTATAATGGTTTACACCACCTGACGTGACCTCATTTTTACTGCTACTCTCACTCTTGCTCTCTGCTCCAGTCATAGTGGCATCCTTGCTGCTCCTGACAAACTTCATGGTCCCACTTTAGGACCTTTTCTCCTGGAGAGCATAGCTCTCTCCTTCAACAGCTTGAAGCACTTCCTCAAATACTGCTTTCTCTTTCCTGACCTCCCAATTCTTTTCTTCCCAATCACCATTACTCTCAAAAAGTAATTCAGCTAATTTTTTTCTCCATCTCACTCTCCTTTCTTTCTCCTGTCACTTCTTACTGTTTTTTCCCCCTACCAGAATGTAATTTCCGTAACAGGATTTTTTATTCACTAAATCTCTAGTGCCTATGACAAGTACCTAGTACACTGTAGGCTCTCAATGATCTACTGAATTATTTATTGACCTTATCTCATTAAACAGGTATTACTGTTAGCTGGATTTTACCTAATGAAGAAACTGAAGCACTAAGAATCTGCCACACTGGTCACATAGTAAAAGATGGAACTAGAGTTTGTAAGTACACCGTCTGGCTTCACTCTTTAAATAACTGCATGGTGCCTCTAACTTACACGAATTCCATATGTACTACCTATTTAGTACATTTCCCTAATTAGACCGTTGCTTCCCCGCAGGGGATACTTCATCATCTATTCTCTTATGACTTCTAACCCGTTTTACAATCAATAATTGTTTACAGAATGAATGCATAGATACATTACCCAATTATTTTTACATGTATGTCTCAATTGGCTAGATTGTAAGCTTTCAGATTTAATTAAAAAATATAAAAAGAAATCCTGCCTTTAAAAATGCAATGATGTAAAAATATTTTCTTTGAATTGACCAAACACGATTAATGACGAATGGTTTAATTAAGAGGACATGTACCCTACTCTTAAAATTTTCCCCAAACTGGTTTTTAAAGCTTAATTCAGTCATTAACATACGTTAAGCAAAAAAAGCTCCAGAACCAGCTACTCAGTTCATTATATACACATGCACAATAATTATCTCTTATCAAAAACCGCAAACGACAGTGCCATGTTCAGAGACACCGAGATTTAGAAAACATTCGATCACGCCAGATAAAAACAGACACCTTCACTTACAAAAACTGACGCTAATGAGAACACCCTCCGCAGCAATACCTGGCCCAGAAGTCACCAGGAGCTAGCTTTCTGGAATAAGTTTGACGACTACCTTAAGGGCATGACTATCTTGCCACAGAATCCCAATGGTCTTGGCTTACTCTGAAAAACAAACACTCCAGGGTAGAAAGGGTGGACATAGGAGAGATTTTAAAGAGGCCCCTCCCAGGCCGCCTCAAAATCTAGAGCCCAAGATTCTCCTCAGAGCTCCTCACCGTGTCTAGACTAGGGGAAAGCGACCATTTCTCAAGTAGCGGTTCACGCACAAAACAAATGCCGGCCATCCACGGTGAAGGCCGAAGAAGCAAACATAAACTCAGAGCTCTGACGAACAAGGACCCTCTTCCGCCTAACCGCCCCTTCGCAAGTTGAGGCGCAATCACATTTCTCGCGAGATTTATCGTCTCCACGCGATCTCGAAGCTGAAACCTCGCGGCTTTTCAGCTAAGCGAGGACACGGTGGGTAGTGGGAAGGGGGTTCTGGAAGCACAGCTCTCAACCCCCTTCGTGAACCCACAGACCTCCTCGACCCCCCTCCCCACTCCTCCCCTTTCTTCATTGAGAGCAGTTCCCCAGAGTGCCTAGAGACTTCCGGAGCCCTACCGGAACCGGAAGCATCGGGAGTGAGGGGGTGGAGCTGAAAAATCAAAAAAAGCGCGGCGAAAGCTGGAGGCCGGAGCTGGCAGGTGGTGGCCCCCAGGAGGGGTTGTGGCGGGTGCCAATGGACTCTACCGCCTGCTTGAAGTCCTTGCTCCTGACCATCAGTCAGTATAAAGCCGTTAAGTCGGAGGCGAATGCCACCCAGCTTTTGCGGCACTTGGAGGTGAGGGGCTCCAGGGTGAGGGACTAGACGGGCTTCCCTGTAGAAATCCTTAGTTCACGGTGCGGCCAGGGTGTAGCTGCCCCAGCCTAGGAAAGGAAGGACTGCTCCTCGCTCCCTCAGGTGTCTTTTTGTATTAGTAAGGAAGGCGAGTGTCAGCCTTGAATTCCCACCCATCTTCTTACTCTGCCCCAAGTCCCTCCGCGTTCAGCTGACTGCAGCTAGAGGGAAGAGTGACTACTCAAAGTCCTAAGAAGACGGGAAGGTGTGACATAGGTTGGGGAATTTAAACTGTGTTGGGGATTAGTAGAGGAGAAAGTTCGGAGCTCTATGTTTTCCTTCGTTTCTTTGGTTTTTCCATCGCAACAGAACTCTTACAGAATAGAATACACACAAATTCTCGGGGGTGGAGGTGATGGGGAGTGACGATTGTTTTATTCCTTGTCCCTTAGGCAGTTTACAATCTGAACCAGTTGCTTACGGCTTTTCTTATATATTTTGTTATATTAACTCTATGATATAAAAGCTAAATTACCAAAGATTAGAAAAATACATACTACGGAGAGAAGACGATTGTGAATGGTAGGGCAACATCAATCTTTGGTGATACTGGAGTGCATTAAATATGCCTTTGTTTTCTCCAGCTTCACTGAGGCTTCTCCTTATGACTTCAGTGTCCACCCTTCCTGAGTACATTTTCTTTTTTCATTCATTATTTCAACAAATCCCTACAAACCTAATAATTGAGGTGTTAGCTGTTAAATGCTAAGGCTTTGCTTCTCAGTTAGAACAATGTGCTAGTGGGCTCCAGAAGCCGCAGAATGAGCAGTTTTATTTAAGAAGTAGGAATACAGCATTTTGAATACTAATCTGAAACATTACTTCTCTTTGAGAAAAAACAGATATGCCTTGAATCTGAGAGCCCTGTTATAGTGAATTGAAGGAGACTCGAAGAAATTTAAGGCTTAGAGACTGACCCCTTGATACTACATTCCCGAACTTTTAAGGGGTTTACTGAAAACTTCTGCCATTTAGAGAGATAAAGTACACGCAGTACATAATGTGCATTAATCTTAAGTGAAGAGTTTGAGTTCTTAACATACGTGTACAATCAATTAGCTACCTCCTGTTCCAGATACAGAACATTTCGAGTCCCCTATAAGGTTTTTTTCAATTGTCCCTTCTCATAACGTTCAGATAAGTGGATTCATAAGATACGTACTTTTGTGTCTGGCTTCTTCCATTCTATAAATCTGTGAAATTCATTCATGTTGCACATGTGCTAGTACTTCATTCTTTTTTATTGCTGTGTAGAATTCCACTGTATAAATGTACCACAGCTTATGTACATTCTGTTGATGGGCAATTGGGTTTCTAGGTCTGGGTAGAATTTTGAATAAATCTGTTATAAACATTTCCAAACCTTTTTTGGATATATGCTCTCATTTATATACTTAGAAGTGGGATTGTTAGGTCTTATGGTAGGTTGATGTTCAGTTTCAGCTGAACTGCCGAGCAGTTTTCCACAGGTTACACCATTTTTACCCTCCTATCAGCAACACATGAAATTTGCTGTCACTCATCCTCAAAGATCCTTGGTGTTTCCAGATTTTTAAATTTTAACCATTTTGGTGGGTGATGTTAATGGTGAATATCTTTGTGCAAAATAGGTGTTACATCTGAGGATACAAAGAAATGGTTACCATGTGAAATGAGATGATTCATTTTGCTATTCTGCTGCACTTCTGCAGTATTTTTTCTTTATAGCCCCATGCAGGACCTGAGCTTTGAATTTGTTTATGATTGGCAGAGCTGAGCTGGTCTCATTCTTAATGGTTTTTTGTAGCACTAATGTTACATAATGGTTATGAGCATGGATTCAGGAACAATGAATTTCAGTTATGCTGCTGTCTTGGTGTGTGCCTCAGTTTACTCATCTGCAAAACAGCACCTAGCTTACAGTTATTATGAAGATGAAAAGAATTAACATATATAGAACAATGCTTAGGCCAAAGTAAGTACTAAAATATTAGTTATTACTGAAATTAATTCTATTTGCATGAAAACATCCAAGTAAAGAAGAAAGTTTGTAAAGCGATTTTTACATTTTACCTTGTAATAAATAACTATTACATGGTAGAGTATTTACGTTGTTGAAATACAGGTCTCATCCTGAGGGAAATTGTATTTAAAGCAGAAAATGTCTTAATCTCGAAGGTGTAGCTTCATGAGTAGGCAAAAGGCCAATCGGAACATTCCTTACCCCCAAATACTACTACTATCAGTGTGTAATTTCACCATTGGACCTGTTTTTTCTGTCTTTTTAGACTTTAATGTTAAAACATGCTCCTTGGGAACAGATATCCTGAAGCTCTTTTTTTTTTTTTTTTTTTTTTTAAGATTTATTTATTTTAGAGAAAGAGAGGGAGAGTGAACACAAGCGGGAGCGGTTCAAGCAGACTCCACGCTGAGCACAGAGCCCAAAACGGGGATGAATCCCACGACCCTGAGATCATGACCTGAGCTGAAACCAAGAGTCAGACGCTTAACTGACTGTGCCACCCAGGCACCCCAGATATCAGCAAAGCTTTAAAAGAAAAACTGACATCTGGGCGAGGAAATAAAAGAGAGATACAGAAAAAAAAGATTATAGGGAGGCTAAAACAGCCTGTTCAGACCTTATCTTTTTAAAATAGAAGTGTTTGCAACAGATTTTACCCAATTTTAAAGTAACTAATTGTTTTTCCATTCTTATAGAAAAGATAATTTTCTTTATAGAAAAGTTAGGCTTTTAATAACATTCAAAAAGCCTTTTGAAAATACCTGGCTGTCGAGATGCCTGAATGGCTCTGTCAGTTAAGCATCCGACTTGATTTCTGCTCAGGTCATGATCTCAGGGTCCTGGGATCAAGCGCCCCATTGGGCTCCCCACTCAGCGGGAAGTCTGCTTGTTTCCCTCTTCCTCTGCCCCTCCCCCTCCTCGCTCTTTCTTTCTCTCTAAAGTAAATAATAATAAATCTTTAAAAAAAAAGAAAATACCTGGCTAACTACTGTTTTTGGCCTTCAATCTCAGCTTTACCTTTTCACATGGAAAAGGGAAGCGTGGTTTATAGAGTTTTAAGAAAGGAGTAAAAGTGGAATAACCAAAAATAAAATTTGTCTATTCATGACCTGGCTACTTAAAAGCTTTTTTTTTTTTTTTTTTTTTTTAACTTCCATTTTTGTGATCTCTAACTTCTGGGCTCAGCTACTGTCTGGAGGGAGCAAAAGGAGTAACCACATACTTAATCCCATAGCTAAGCCTTTGGATTTAACCACTTTTCACTTTGTATTGCCTCCCCCAAAATAGGTGGAGTGCATGTACTGGAACTTATTTACTCAATAAATATATTGCAGTAGAGTGTTGATTTATACCCTATACCTTCATAGGGTGTTCAGTGTAGTAAAGAGGATAAATATTGCTAGGTGGTCAAAGTTTGCCAGCTCATAAAAGTATAATGTGCTATAGGATAGTTTAATAGGCAAACTAACCTAGTTGGTGAAAGAGGGTTAGTGAAAGTTTTAGGAGGAGACAAATTAAAACTTGGATCTGAATGATTATATTAGCTAGTGAGAGAAGGGATAGGTAATCTTCCCAGCAGAAGGAATAGCATTTGACTTTCCTAATTGGAAAAAAGCATGGCAGTGGCACTTTGGAAGAACTGAGTCCTTATTTGAAATGGAGAAGGGATGGAAATTGCCAATTCTTAACTAACACAATTTAATTACTATTTTGTAGGTAATTTCTGGGCAGAAACTCACACGATTGTTTACACCAAATCAGATATTACCAAGTGAATGCTTGAGTTGCCTTGTGGAGCTACTTGAAGACCCAAGCATAACTGCACCACTGGTCTTAAGTATCATCAGCTTGCTGTCTCAACTAGGTAATGTATTTCCTTTCTCTTTTTCATTTTTTAGAAGATGTAGCATTTAATATTTTTGTAGGGGCAGATTGAGTTATAGTATCTTTTGGAGAATGATTCACATTCAAAAGATTTCGTCATTGCAGGACCTTTCAGAATTTTTTGCATTATGGATCCCTTATAAAAAGAATATTATACGCATCCTTTCTTAAAATTATGGAACAAAGAATCTGAAGCATAGCAAAGGCTCAGGGGTCTACAGAAAAGAAAGCATCTTGGGAAATGCTGGCTTAGTTTTGAATTTAGAAAAATACATACACATAATGCCTGTATGAAATACATCACTCAGAAAAGTCATAGCTAGTGATAAAAAAATCATCCTTTTTTGATAGACTACACTGAACTCTTTTTTCTATCTTTAGTTTTTAAATTTTCATTTCATGGGTACTTTTTTTCTTGATGTGTGCTTGAGAGTGGAGGGGAGATAATTCTGTGTGTGATGATAAAATTAATGCATGCTTATTATAAAAAAAATTCCAGTGATCCAGGAATATTAACATAGACTATCATGTCCAGTGGAACTTTCTGTGATGATGGAAATGTTCTATGTATTTTCCATTATAACATCATTAGCCACATAGGACTATTGAGCATTTGTAGTGTGAATAGTAGACTGAAGAACTAAATCTTTAATTTTAATTGATCTAAATTTAAATAGTCATTACGGCTTAGTGTCTAAGCACAGATACAGAGTAAAATAGAATGTCTTTACTCATCACCAACTCTTCTTATCATTTACTTTGGTAGATAATATTTCTTAATGGTTTGATAGGTGTCTTTCTAGATCTTCTTCTATGCTATAATTATTTTAGATCAAATAAATTAACAAATACTTTTTTTAAGATTTTATTTATTTGAGAGAAAGAGCGCATGGTGGAAGGGGAGTGCAGAGGGAGAGGGAGAAGCAGGCTCCCCTCGGAGCAGGGAATGCAACTCCCAGGCTTGATCCCAGGACCCCCAGACTATGACATAAGCCCAAGACAGACACTTAAGCAACTGAGTCACCCAGGTGCCCAATTAACAAATAATTTTGGTTGTTTTTTAAAAAATGGTGTTGCAGAACATCAGATTTTTTTTTTTCCACTTAACATATGTTAGCTATCTTTCCATATCGGTGTCTTTTTAGTATCTGCCTTGTCCCATATTGTAGAGTACTATAATTTATTCAGCTACTCTCCTAATGGTGGGTACTCATGTATGCTCTTTTTCAAGTTTTTGTTATCAGAATCAATACATTTTTATGTATTTTTGCTCAAATATTAGTGTATTTCTGTTGAATTAATTCTCAGATTTTTAGGTCATTTTTCAATTCGATAGTCATTACTAAATTACTTTCCAAAAAGGCTATGCTAATTCTAACATCTGCCAACCTTTTGTATGAGAATGGCAGTCTTTTTCAACATTTAAATATATTAGAAATTTTTAAAATGAACGTCTTTTTATTTTATTTTTGAAGTTTTATTTTTTAGTTAACAGACTTATTCTTTAGAGCAGTTTTAAATTACAAAAAAATTGAGATGATTATCTTTTAACTACAAAACTTTTCTAAATATGTAAAGCAAGTTTTTCCTTTAATTTAGTCCACATAGAAAAATCATTTGTTTATTGACAAAAAAGGAAAAGCTCATACTCCCTTTCCTTTTCCATCTCATACTATTTCTGTGATTAGACTTCTGAATTGGAAGGTAATTATAAATACAATAGCCATATCATACTTGATATTTTTATACACAGTAAATTTAATATGAAATAAACTTAAAATTATTTATCTTTTATCCATGAAAACCACATATAAAAGTGATATTTGGTGCCATTTTATCCTAACTTGCAGCTGTAGACAATGAAACCAGAGACTGCCTTCAGAATACATACAACCTGAACAGCGTGCTAGCAGGAGTGGTTTGCCGGAGCAGCACTTGCCATAGTGATTCGGTGTTTTTGCAGGTATACACACCTCCACAGTACTCTTCACTTAATACTTGTTTTTCCTTCTTTATTTGCAGATCAAAATTGACAGTATATATTGTAAATTGCTAATTTATACTATATATGCTGACATAATCCTGCATGAATACGACAGTTCTCACCATTAATAAATTTATGAGCTGGTCAATCACACATGTACTACTGTTTAAAAGTTTCTAGAGAAGGGAAGTTTATCCACATCTAGCATTATTTTTGAAGAAAAGCAAATCTACGTTACAACCGCTTTGACAGACTTATAAACACAGATGTCAACATTTTGAGATGTAAGCTATTTGTATTAAAATTGCAAATTGAGTTGCCATCTAGTCCCAATCTGTTGAGGAAACATTCCACAAAAAATGAAAGCTATAGATTTAGTCTGTTTAGCATGACTCGAAGTTCTCATACAGATATTTTGTTGAACCTAAAATGCCATCAGTTGCAAGAAAGGAAAACATCACCAATTAAACTGACATGCGGTTTTAAAGATGGCAAAATATGATAAAATATATCTTAGAATTCATGGAATATGTATATGTTTTAGCTTGCATATATGTTTAAGATGTTTAAGTGAACCAGGTTGATGCTCTGTTTGAGATAGATTGTATAGAAATGTGTGGAATCAGGAGATGAACCCTAAAATTCTTAGTAGTCTCATTACTTTATGTTTAAAGAACAGAACCATTTTAAGAAATAGAAAAGTTCTTGCTCTAAACTCTGCTTCCTAAAATGGTGACATGCTCAGAATATGCTTAGAAGTCCGTGATTGTAAGCATGCAGTAGGTTTTTATATGTTTATATTCATTAGTATTTTCTTATTCTTAGTGCATTCAGCTTCTGCAGAGATTAACATACAACGTCAAAATTTTCCATTCTGGTGCCAATATAGATGAGTTAATTACCTTCCTGATAGATCATATGTGAGTATGCAACCAAACATGTAACCAAATAATCTGTTGATTTATTTTTTTTATTTTTATTTTTTTAAAGATTTTATTTATTTGCGAGAGAGAGAATGAAAGACAGAGAGCATGAGAGGGAGGAGGGTCAGAGGGAGAAGCAGACTCCCCACCGAGCAGGGAGCCTGACATGGGACTCATTCCAGGGACTCCAGGATCATGACCTGAGCCGAAGGCAGTTGCTTAACCGACTGAGCCACCCAGGCGCCCCTCTGTTGATTTATTTTTAAAATAAAACTGTAATAGTTCAGTTTTTCTTGGATAATATTTTCCAACTTTTTAAATTGAGTGAGACTCCAATTCTTGTTTACTCCTTTTAGATGATTTCAGGGATCAAATGGTATAAAGCGGCTTTAATTTTCATAACAAAAATTTATGAAATGAATTGATTTGAACAGAAAAACTATTGAAACTGAAAATTTTATGCTTATGTTTAATCTTGGTAGGAGAATATACTGATGAGATAGCACATGGTCATTCTGACAATTATTTCCATATTTCTGTGCTATAATTGAAAAAGATCATTTAGTTTCAAAATATGAAATGAATGGTCAATGTTATCCAAAGCTTGACTGTCTTCACATGTTAATCATTTTTACATATAAAAAGGAGTTTAAATGGAAGTTACTATAAAATAGAATAATTTAAAATGAATTTAATACTTTTTTCTTTTATTATCTTCCTTAAAACAACAGTCAGTCTTCTGAAGATGAGTTAACAATGCCTTGTCTAGGATTATTGGCAAATCTTTGTCGGCACAATCTTTCTGTTCAAACATACATAAAGACTTTGGTAAGTTTTGCGTAAAATCTTTCTTATTTGTGGTGAGCTCTATGCTTAAAGAAAATTATATCCATGTTTTTCTTTAAAAAAAAAAAAATTAACAAGAATTCTCATGTCTTATCCAGCTGACTCATCAAAGTTAAGGAACAGATTGACACATAATTAACTAGAAGTATTCCAACCTTTGCACATGTTGTATTTAAGATGATAAGTATTAATAAAACTGTTGAATACTAAAAGTTTTCCTTCTCAATAGCATCCCATTATTTCTTATATTGAATAATACAAGAAATGCTAAATCATTTTGTGCTAATAGAAAGGACACACATCACTGGCAATCCCATTTACCTCAGATCTTATATTTCCACAAAATCAATGGCAACTCCACCAGAAAGATCCATGAATAAATGACTGCAACAACTACCAGCACGTGTAATGAGTGAAGACACACAAATGGGGTTAACTGAACCACCGTTAGAAATATGTCAAATCAAGAAAGTTCATTGATTCTTTAAGGTACTTTGTGAACAATTCCCCTGCTATGCAGTATCCAATATTACCTGTTTAATTTCAAGTTAAACAATTATCTCATTTGTTCTGTACTGGAGGTACTTTGGAGGTGGAAGTTATCTTGAGCCATGGAAGTGTTTGAATAATTTCTTAAGTTGATAAGGATGTTTCATAGAAGTTTACCTACTCTGTGCAAGATACACTTTCTAAACCAAAATATAAACCTAAAAATTTTTCATTCTAATTTATTTAAAAATTTTTTTCTTTCTCAGAATAATGTGAAATCTTTTTATCGAACTCTTATAAGCTTCCTGGCCCACAGTAGTTTAACTGTGGTTGTGTTTGCACTTTCAATATTATCCAGTTTGACATTAAATGAAGAGGTGGGGGAAAAGGTAAATATGATTTTTTTATTTTTGAAAATAGTTCTGAAGTTTATATTCTCTGATATTTTACAAGTATTGAGACTTTGTTTAGAATGGTGTCACCTTAAATTTTTTTGTATAATATACTTTTCCTAATTTGTTTTTAAGCTGTTCCATGTTCGAAACATTCATCAAACTTTTCAGCTAATGTTTAATATTCTCATAAACGGTGATGGCACATTGACTAGGAAGTATTCAGTTGATCTATTGATGGATCTCCTTAAGAATCCTAAAATTGCTGATTATCTTACCAGGTATGACTCTGACAAATTTTAAGACTTGTTTTTCTTTTCAATGAACCAAGATATGTTTGTGATTAATGAAACTGCCTTTTCAGAGTTAGTAAACCTGGATTCTACTAATGGACAAGGGACTCAGTTGAAATGTTTTGATGTGCTTTATTCCCATTGTTTTTGCTTTTTTGGCCTAAAATGTACAAGTATAAGAACATGGGTGGTGAGGGGGTGTGTTTCAGTCTTTGTCTTAGATAAATAAGGTTGTATCACTGTCTAAAATGTACACATCTTAATCTTTTCCAGCGCCAGATTTAAATCTTGAACATTACAATTTTTGGAAAAGTATTGTTATAGGGACATTTATGTCAGTATATTTGTCTTTTCTTTTTTGCATAAAAATGAATAGCATTTTCTTCATTATGTGCCTCTGTTGTGTCATAAGGTAAAATGAGAACATATGTTTATATGCCCATTCTATCTCAGTGGCATTTCATGTGATCATTCATCTTTTGAGATCAGTTAGCAACTATTTTCCAAAGAGCTTGTGGCCGTTTAATACTTTTATTTTTTAGAGAGGGATGGGGAGAGCAAGAGGGTAGGGGAAGGACAGAGGGAGAGGAGAGAGAGAATACTAAGCAGGCTCCACACCCAGCACAGAGCCCAAGACAAGGCTGGATCTCACAATCCTGAGATCAGGATCTGAGCCAAAATCAAGAGTTGGATACTTAACTGGCTGAGCCACCCAGACACCCCTGGCCTTTTTATATCTTAAGTTTTCCCCAATGCCTCAGCCGCTTTGTGGTCGTAGGTTAGGAAATTGGAGAAATTGCTTCAAAGAGTTCAATTAATCATTCACAAATGAGAAGACAGTTATGGAGCCCCTGCTGTGGTCAAGTACTGGGGGATGTGGGAGTGTTAGCAGAGATAGGAATTTGAAGACATAGCCCCTAATCTTTGAGGAACATGGAACCAGAAATTATACAAAACATAGTCCCAAATTTTAAGGAATGTAGAATCTAGACATTAAAAAAACAAAAGCTAACCACAAGGGCAAGGTTGACCACTACCCATATGGCTAACTGATGTTTTACAGAACCAAGAACCATTCACATTAGTAATGAAGGATAGTTGGAAAAAGGGCAGGCAGGGACAAGGGGCCCCTACCTAAGAGGAAAGGATTTTACACCAAGGGCTCCTCCACCCTTTCCCACGTGATAAGTAGATGACAAAAACCTGACTGGGTGACAGGCTCATGGAGGATTAATCAGATTAAAACAGCCCGCCAACAAGCCCATAAAAACCCCTAGACTGAGAAACTCCAGTGGCAACTCTCTCAGGTTCCCTCCCTCTGCCGGAGCTTTGTACTATCACTCAATACACTTTGCTTTGCTGTCCATCACCCTTTATCTGGTCTACCTCTTCATTCTTTGAAGCAGCCGGGACCAAGAACTGCGGGCACTAAAGGAAAAGAAATCCTACAACATTAGCATTTCATTTTTTTTCTTTTCTTAAGCATAGGTGGATAAGAAATCATTCTTCCAGAGTGCCCTTCCTTTACTTGTCTTCCCTGTTATCTGTTCTAAGAGTCCTCCCAATATACTCTCGTGTAATACCCATTCTGGCCACCAAATAGTGCTTGTTTAACAACTTCTAAGTAAACAACAAAGGATATACCTCTGCAGGAGGACCAAAATATAATCTGATTTAGCATTTGTAAGTGGTTGCTTAATCACTTCTCCTGTAAATCTCTCAGTTCCATTATCTGTTTTCTTTTTATCTAGCCTAAAACTCCAGAATCACCTCTGGAAAGGAAATTACGTTTAATTGTATTGTCTTCTTGTTTATTTGCTATACCATTTAGCAAAATGTTCCTGAATCTGTTCCAAAGTCTAATTTAATGTCTGGGTTCCTAATCAAAACCTGAGAAAAATCACATTTTATGAATCTGTATTCTACATGTTCACTACCTCTAACTTTATTTGGGCAGCACTTCTCATATTTATTCCCAGCTTTCTTTCACATTTCCTACAGTGGCCCTTTCAAATACTTACTACTTTACTCTTGCCACTTTTCACTCAGAAGATGACCTTATCTTTGTTTCACAGAAAAAAAACAAAAAAAACAAAACTGAATCCCATCTGATTGGAGTTCTTTCAAATTTTTGCTCTTAAACCAAATTACTTGTGTTTATACCAATTCTTACTTAGTGTCATCTTGTTTTGCTCATAGACACATCCCTTTATTCTGTGCATTAAATCTCATTCTGTCCTATTTTTTCAACAGTATCTTTTGTCTCTTCAATGTCTCTCATTCCATTGACTCCCTTCACTTATATTTGACTTTAAACATTTCCCTCAACCATATGTCCCTTCTAAAATCTGTGATCTCCCATTGCATTCAAGGTAAACAAATTCTCAGTATAACCCCTAAAATCTGGTCTCTGGGAACCTCTCAGCCCTGTTTCTTTACATTTTCTTATGTACTTTAGTCTAATCACTTCAGACAGTAAATAGAATCTCCAACTTGCTAGAAATGCCTTTTGTGTATCCATGTGCTCTTCCCTCTGGATACTTTCGGCTTTATATGTCTAATTCCCGTTTATTTTTTAAGACTCAAGGGTGGGAAACCTCATCTGATTAGGCCTGCCACACTGAGTCTGGATTTGATATTCATCCTCCTAGCATTCTATGTATTTTTCCATGATAGTGTTGTATTTTACATTATATAATATTTTATGTTTCTGCCTTCATTCTTAGACTCTTAGGTCTCTCACAGAGCATCATTGTCTCAAACACAGGATGCACTAGTCACATAGACAATAATGTGGTTGGTACCTCTAGTAGCTCTTAGAGTTCTGTAACACAGGGCCCTGCGCCTTACCTCTGTATCTGCAGAACCTAATATAATGCCTAGCTGTTATAAGTGCTTTATAAATAAATAGCTGCCTAATTTATTAGAATATTTCATGTTCTTTGAATTTTTACAAACTGAACATAGCTTAAAAAAAAAAAGCAATCGAAGTACTGAAAGTTTCAATGACTTATTTATTGCCACAGGAATCATTGTTTTTTCACTGCTCAGTAAATAACAAAGCCAATTTATGTATATCATAGTGATAGAATGTTTCAAGTTATAAGTAGAAATTTTACAGACTTCTATAATAGAAGCTCAAAATAAATAGATGAAAGAAAATACACTTAAATTTTGTATTTATTTTGTATATAAATCCTATTTGATGGATCAATTTCATGATTATCATTTGATGTATATTTTTATTTTAAACTTAGGTATGAGCACTTTTCTTCATGTCTCAATCAAGTATTAGGTCTTCTTAATGGAAAGGATCCTGATTCTTCTTCAAAGGTGTGTAAAAACATGACTTTTTGTTTTAAACTTTTGAAAACTGTAATGTGCAAAAAAATCTTAAGTGTGCAGCTCTCTGAATTTTTACAAATTGAACACAGTCATATAACCATTATATAGATCAGAAAATAGAGCATTACCAATACTCTAGAACCCTTCTCAAGTCTTCACTCACTGGTACTAAAAATTGTTTCACAGTGCCTAATGAATATATATATACCGTGACACAGCGATTCCACTCCTAAACCACATAGCCAAGCCAAACATGTCCATAAGCTCATCAAAAGACATGTAAACAATGTTAAATAGAAAATGCAGTTTTAAAAATGATACTATTTTCTATTTTTTTAAAAAGGTCATATGCTTAGGAGAGAAATCCAACAAAACACACACGAAGTCTCTACTCTGAAATTACAAAACATTGAGAGGTATAAAAGACCTAAATAATACAGATATACCAAGTTCATAGATTAGAAGAGTTTCAAAATCATAGCAGGTTTTAGTGTTTTTTTGTGTTTATATTTGTTTTGGTTTTGGTGTATGTGGACATTGGGAAAGTCTAAAAATAACTAGTGCTATCCTGAAAAAAATGAACAAAGTTGGAGGACTTCTAATACTACCAGATACCAAGACTTACTACAAAGCTGCAATAATTAAAACAGTGCAGTACTGTCATAAGGGTGGACAGCTAGCCCCCTGAAACAGAGTACAGTTTAAAAGCATACCATAGCATATAGTCTCCTGATTGATAACAGTGCAGTTCTAAAAAAATGGTCATTTCAATAAATGATACTGAGTCAATTGAATATCCATGTGGGAAAAAACGGAATTTTGTTTCCTACCTCACATCAAATGTGAAAATCAGTTCCAGAAAGATTGTAGATCTACATGTGAAAGGTAAACAGTGAACTTATAGAAGAAATGCCTAACAGAATATCTTTACAGCCTTGGGATAGACAAAGATCTTAAATAGGAAACAAAAGCACCAACTGTACAGGAAAAAAGTTGATTAAGTTGTACTGTATTAAAATTAAGAGCTTCTGTTCACAAAAAGACCGCTGGTAACACGGAAAAGGTATCTACAATACATATATCCAACAAAGGACCCTGATCTAAAATATATTTATTTTTTTATATGTATTTAAAAACATGTATATATAAATCAAAGAAACACTGAACCCAAGAGATAATCTGAACAACAACAAAAAGAATTGATCAGTAAATATGAAATGGCTGTTCAACTTTATTAATCTACAGGGAAATGCAAATTGGTAGTGTGATGCTACTATGTGCCCACCAGGTGGTTAAAATTAAAAATATGAATAGCATCAAATATAGATGAGAATAATAAAAAACCCATAAGGTTGTAGTACTCAGGGGCTGAAAATTGGCACAACCACTTATGAAAATAGGTATTATCTAGAAATTTTGGACATGTGCATAGAGTATGAGCCAGCGATTTCACTCTTAAGTATTTACCCCAAATAGTTAAATATATATGTTCACCAAAAGACATGTATAGCTGTACTACTCCTTTTAGGCAGGAATTAGAAACAATCCAGATGCCATCAGTAATGGAATGGGTAGATAAATTGTGATACATCTATACATTAGAGTACTACACAGCAATTAGGATGAGTGAAGGGCAACTGTGTGCAATAGTATGGATAAATTTCACTAACCTGATGCTAAGCTGAAGAAGTCAGATGGAAGGAAGGGTATATATACACTATAAGATTCTATTTATATATAAAGTTCCATGTGACTTGTTTTATATAAACTGGCAAGCTGATTAAAAAATTTATATGGAAATGCAAAGATCCAAGAATAGCTAAGATAAAATTACAGTGTCAGAAATCTGACGGAGAGGAGTGTTTGAGGCATTGTCTAGGAGGGGACACAAGGGACTCCAGGAGTTTTGGTAGAATTCTTCTTCTGGTTGCCAGTTGCACCAGTATGTTCAGTTTTGAAAAACCATCCACCTTTGTAATAATGATTGATTAGTTTACTTCTGTACATTATACTTAGTGTATATTGAGAAGGTATTTTCTTATATGGGTATAATATGTCTCTGGTAAGAGAAAAGAGAAACTGAGAACATTGCTTGCCTTCAGGGAGTGTAGCCAGAGATCAGGCTGCTTTGTTTGGCCATGGAACCAAGTAAATGTATTACCTATTCAAAAATAAGTACTATAATTTATATTTGAAAATGAATAAATCAAAGATTATCATTTGTTACATAGTAAATGCTAATGGGCTGAATTCCATTAAAATCAGATGCCATCAAGTTGATCAAAACACAAATCCCAATTATATGTAATTTATAAAAATACAGATAAAGGTAGAAAGTAAGTGGATAGGCAAAGAGATGCCAATAATTTTTTTTAATGATAGGTTAGGTTGGTAGTATATGAAATGAGATAGAATTTAATTTAGCTAATAAATAGGTTGGTGTGGGATGTTATGTGATGTTATAAAGGCCCAATTTATGAGGTAAAGAACTGAGGTAGAATAGAGGAGCTAATAGGTATAAAGTCAACAATGTGCAAACCATGTGGGAAATAGCCATACTTAAGGTTTTAAAGCTTGGGAATGCCACTTTTCAGTATTATCCTAAAGTATGCTTTATAGGAATTCTTGAATCTCAGCATGACAGCAAGTGTTTGTAGTTTCTAATATTATTTTTTAATTTCTTCTTTCATTGTAAAAACAAAACATCTGTGCTTTGAAAAAAAAAATTAAGTACTATAGAAGGCCTATGATATTAGTTGAAGTTGCCCTCCTTTGGCTCTCATAGTCCTGCTTACTAGGAGTAACTACCATTAACAAATTTCTTTGTAACCTTATGGTACCTAATCCCGCATTTTGAAAAATATTACTGAAAGAAAAATTGGAAGCTTTCTTTAATTTTTGTTTTAGAGTATCTTCTTTAAAAATGTGTCATTTTCAGCTTCATCACTTGGTTACTCTGTACATTAAAGGCCAATGAAATTGACATTTAACGAAGACTTTATATTGCACAGGTTTTAGAATTACTTCTTGCCTTCTGTTCAGTGACTCAGCTGCGCCACGTGCTCACTCAGATGATATTTGAACAGTCTCCATCTGGCAACACCATTCTGGGAAGCCGTTCTAAATGTTTAGAACCTACTGTGGCTCTACTTCGTTGGTCAAGCCAACCTCTGGATGGGTCAGAAAACTGTTCTATTTTAGCCTTGGAGTTGTTCAAGGAAATATTTGAGGTAATATAATGATAGACAAATTGACTTACATTTAATGATTCTCAGTGAACAGTTTACTTTCAAAAACGTCCACAATAAACTTCTAATTGTTTATACACTTTATACACAAGGAAAACTTTTAACTAACTCCCTTTCATTCAGCTACTGAATTTCCTTTTTTTGGGCAAAGTCAGGAACATTGGTGTTTTCTTTTTTTGCACCGAATAGCTTATATGTACTCCTTTCAGTGTAATAAGTAAAGGTATTACCTGAGACTTGTAAAGCTTCTTGTTGTCTGCCTACTTCTTGCAGTAGTCACATTCTCTTTCTCCATCTTGGTAGAGACTGTCTACTTTCTTTATTAGCTTATTAGTGGATTAATATAACAACATTGGATTCATTCACTAAGATGGAGTGGAACATGCCAGACACTGCTAGGCAATTAGGATACAGACAAAAATTCTTTCCCTAGAGGCCATTACATTCTGGTAGATTCTACTATCTAGGTCATTTAGCATTCTCTACTATTGTCTCTCTTTTTATACCCATTCTGCCTACCACAATATCTTCTTAGAGTATTTCCTCTCATGACTGGATCCTATGCACAAACAAAAATGTATATGAGTGATTAAATATATTCGTCAAAGGTGATGCACAAATTACTTTGTTGTTTTTTTTTTTCTGTTTTAATTTTTTTTTTATTATGTTATGTTGGTCACCATACAATACATCAAAAGTTCTTGATGTGGTGATCCACGATCCATTGTTTTTGTATAACACCCAGTGCTCCATGCAATAGGTGCCCTCCTTAATACCCATCACCGGGCTAATCCATCCCCCCACCCCCCTCCCCTCTAAAACCCTGTTTGTTTCTCAGAGTCCATAGTCTCTCATGGTTCATCTCTCCCTCCGATTTCCCCCCTTTCATTTTTCCCTTCCTTCTCCTAATGTCCTCCATGCTATTCCTTATGTTCCACAAATAAGAGCAACCATATGATAATTGACTTTTTCTGCTTGACTTATTTCACTTAGCATAATCTCCTCCAGTCCCATCCATGTTGATGTAAAAGTTGGGTATTCATCCTTTCTGATGGCTGAGTAAAATTACTTTCTGTTTTATGGTGGTCTTGACTGTTAAACCAGTTTTAGCATTTAAAAAACTCTTCAAGATTCTTGCTGGGAATATTCATAGTTGTAAAGTATTAAGACCAGTGGTGGTTATTTAATTATTGTAATTTCACTTAGCAAGTTTAGGATACTTGTTTTCAAATCATGGACACAGTCCACCAGAAAGTCTTGTTTGCAGTTGAATAGCTTAAAACCTTATTGTTCCATTTAAGAAAAAAGGCATCATAGCCATCAAAACTGGATAAAAGGGTAGGTTTTAAATAGGAGACACAGGTCAATTAAATATTGAAGTAATTATAAGAGATTTGATGAGAATGTTGCTGCTTGGTGATGACTATGCCTGCGTACTGTATTCCATCTTTATTTTTCATCATTGGTGGTGGTTAATTCTCCAGGACATTATAGATACTGCTAACTGTTCCTCAGCTGACCGTTTTGTGACCCTTCTGCTGCCTACAATCCTTGATCAACTTCAATTCACAGAACAAAATCTAGATGAAGCCTTATTAAAAAGAAAATGTGAAAGGATGGTCAAGGCCACTGAAGTTTTGTTAAATATCCTTTACTGTTAAAATATGGAAACTAACCACTCATTTTTTTCTAGCATTACCTTTACTGCATTTTTGTCTTTATTTGTAATTTCGTCACTTCTCATGCTTATATATCCATTCAGAATTACTGAATTGGAGTTTAAACTATAGAACTAATTCTCAATGTGGAGTCTATAAAAAAGTTGTCCAGACTTTTTCCCTTTATTTTTCTGTTTAAAACTTTAAAGAATATTTTCAGAATGCTTTTTAAACTTGATTTGAACATTTTTACCGCAATTTGAGGTCAAGAGATACATTCTTAAAATAACTGCTGTGTTACTCTCGAATGCTAATTGCTATCTCTGGATGGTTTGTCGTGCCATCTTTGGTTCAGTGTATCAGGGAATAAACATTGGTAGAATCGTTAGTATTTTAGCTTTATATTATAATTTTTACTGAAAATTAAAGCCTCCAGAAATGTTTTAATAAAGATGATACCATACTAGGTTATAAAAAAAGACAAATATTATTAAGACAAATTCATTCATTACAAAAAAAGAAAACCTTGAGTTCAATTAGTGTCACTGCCTAACTTCTGTATTCAGATTTTCTTAGGTCTCTTCTTATGTTAGCTTTTTTCTTTTAGATCAGTTGATTCTAAGTCTTTATGAAGCCCAAGTCCCATTTTGAAAATATTTCATTAATGCGTTTTTATTATTATCAGCAAGGAGCCATTATATCTCAACCAGATCTTTTATATTTACCTGGTCAAGTTTCCTTATATCTCAGCAACAAGAATTTGCTCAACTTCATCCTGCCCTAGAACAAATTCCACAGCTATTTACTCTCTTTTTGGTGTTTCTGCTCCTTAATTTTCTTCTTCCCTACAGCAGTGATTCTCAATCCTGATTATGTATTAGAATTACCTGGAGAATGTTTTAAAAGTCCTGACACCTGAACCTTACTTCCAGCAGTTCTTTTTTTTTTTTTTTTAAGATTTTATTTATTTATTTGACAGAGAGCACAAGCAGGGGGAATGGCAGGCAGAGGGAGAAGCAGGCTCCCCGCAGAGCAGGGGGAGCCTGATGTGGGACTCAATCCCAGGACCCTGGGATCATGACCTGAGCCAAAAGCAGTCACTTAACCAACTGAGCCACCCAGGCGCCCCACTTCCAGTAATTCTAATTTAATTGGAGTAATATGAAACCCTGGTGGGCAGGTGGGGGAAGATGGTGATTGATCAAACTACCCACATGATTCTAACATGCAGCCAAAGTTGAAAACCACTGCTGTAGAGATACATGATTATTTTGCTTGATTGTAGTAAAGATATCTGTAATATATGCAGGCTTCAGACTTGGTACCATTTTGAGCCAAATTTGACCCTTTTTAAATGATACTCAAATTAACTTATAATATTACAAAATAGGAAAAAATAACTTCCCTTAGTTCAGCAAATATTGAACCATTGTAATAACCTGCTAGCAAAATACTAACATCCAGCACAGTAACAGACGTGGTGTCAGTCCCATCTCTTGCTACTTACCAATCACTTAATTAAGCTCTGAGCTCTAGTTTCCTAATCTGTCATTGAGCTAATGTAACAATGACTATATGGAAGTGCGGTAACATGATCATTTGTATGAAATCACTCTAAATACTGTAAAGTGCTATACAAATACAAGGTTGAGAATTTTTTGTTTGTATTCCTTAACAAAACTTACCTCTGTGTGGAGATGATACTCTAAAAATGCATGTTGCAAAAACTCTGACTACTATCAAATGTACCACTCTGATAGAACAACAATTTACGTATGGCAAGATTGATCTGGGGTTTGGAACAAAGGTAGCAGATTCTGAATTGTGGTGAGTATATGAAATCCAGATGGCAAAATGGTAATGCCAAACATAAAAATCAAAAGATCTAGTGATTCCTCTTTTGGAGGGTAATCCTTGGGTATGCACTATTAACTCAAGATGTAGCAGAGAATTAAGTTTTTTCATAGTTTTTAAAAAATTCATTCAAGTCATAGATTACATGCTTCAGAGAAAGGATAATCTTAACATCTGTGATTTGTTTTTCATTGTTTAGGTTTGTTTTGTGTTTTAATATATTGTGGTTATCTAAGGTCTTTTGTACTCCCTTTTCTGGAGGCTCTTTTTGGCATTGCCTCAGTAATTTTATTTTTTAAGCAAAACGTGAAAAAACAGGGGTCTTTTTTTTATTACTAGGAAATCAGTTACTATTGAAGGTTCCTACTAACAAAGACAGTTACTTTCCTAAGCATGTCAAGACTTATGGTTTAAGGGTGAATTTTCTCTGACAGTGATGAGATAGAGTATTTTATCCCTCCCCTCCCACATTAAGTCCATTAACAAATCTTTATTGAGGATCTGAATGCTAGACATTGATTTGTTCCAATTTCCATAAATGACATTATTGTCAATAATTGTGCTCCTCAAGAACAAGGATTACCTTTTTTTATTTTTTGTACTCCCTTTGTGGTACGAGGTTAAGAACATGGCTTAGTATAATTTATTTGGTAAATATTAAGTATTCTGTATCGCTTAAGGTTGCCCTTTATTGTTGATATTCCAGTGACAAAGCTAAGAATTAAATAGGTCATGTTGCTGATGCTGCTAGTAATTTGGTGCAGAAAGTGGAAGTTTGGTGGTATTTGAGATTAGAAAAAGAAACACTATTTCAATTTAGACTATTAATGCCAATTTGTTCTTTTGGGGGCTTAAGTTATAAGGATGTTGGTCTCTATTGTATTTTTTTTTTTAAGATTTTTTTAATTTATTTATTTAACAGAGATAGAGAGAGAGCACAAGTAGGCAGAGCGGCAGACCAGAGGGAGAGGGAGAAGCAGGCCTCCCGCCAAGCAAGGAGCCCGATGCGTGGCTCGATCCCAGGACTCTGGGATCATGACCTGAGCCGAAGGCAGCGGCTTAACCGACTGAGCCACCCAGGCGCCCCTGGTCTCTATTGTATTTTTACTTCTCAAAAGAAACAGTACTTTATCTTCCTAAGGTTTAAAAACAAAGGTGTTGATTTTTTCAGAATTTCTTTAGAATTATGGACAGAAATAAAGTTCTAAGCAATTTTTTTAGTTATCTAATTTAAATATGATTTATTTTTAAGCAAACTTGCTGCTGATGTAGTTTTGAAAACTCTTGATTTGATGAACAAACTTAAACAGTTGGTTCCTGGTATGGAAGTAAGCTTCTATAAAATTCTTCAGGTGAGTTTAAACTCTTCAAATATTGAAATTTATTTGTAAATAAATGCTTCCTAATGTGTGAGTTTCTGTTTTAATATTCTTGATCGTTAGAAAATGTTTCTCTTAGAATTGGCCATCAGAAGAAAGTTAATTGCCTTAAGTAGCTATAATGTTCCCACTACATGGTAATTTTACATAGTTTTGCAGGAATTGAACCTAAATGCTTCTGACTGTAACGTACAGGATGTTCATGATAGTAGAGCTTCCTCAGCCTTTTTCCTTTCTCATGTCATACTTTAGGTTTCTTCGTTTATTTCTAATAGCATTGCAGTGCAGAGTTTTTGGTTGGGATTGATGGTGTAGGGTATTAAGGGGATAAGGGACACATCTGGAAGAAAAGGACTTGATTGTGAGTGATAATAAGATTAGAGAGGGTGTGCAGAGAATAGCTGAGTAACAAATTTCGATGATGGTAGCTGAATAAGAGCTTTAATGTTTACCTTGATAGCCACAAAACCTGATTATAATAGATACTTAGCAAACATGTATGAATTGAGTTACTATAATAAACAAAGATGGCTCTGGTCTGTATGGACAGGGTAGAAGCCAAAACGGAAACCTTACACGGGAGCCACTTGTACACTTTGGAGAGCATAATGCTTAAGAGATGGGGTTCAGATGTTGACTCCCATCAGTCAGTCACGTCAGTGCAGACTTGAGCAAGCTATTTCACTTGTCTGAGCTCTAGCTTCCTTAACTACAAAATGAAAATAATGAATCCCCCTCCATGGGAGCAGTTACAAGGGTTACCATGAGGGTTATGGAGATAAAGCCCAGCTCTTAACATGGTTTTGTGGCATAAGATTATACTTGAGTGCTTACAAAACACTCAACATTGTAAAATGTAGATAACTATAAAGGATTCATATTTTAGTATTTTTTCTCTGTTAACTTAAAAATTGAGTCAAACTGATTTTGCGTCAATTAGGAGATGTTTTTCAGAATAAATGATTTGGGGCTTAAAGTACTAATGTAAAATATTTACTGACATGAAGGACTTATGCTTTAAGTATAATTGTTTCAGTTACTGAATTAGAATTTTTTTAGTTAATTTGAATTTTATTTTTATTTTTGACTTTAATTAGAAATGATTAACTATTGTTTCTTACAGCCAGATTTTCTTTTAAGAGTAGCTAGAAAAATAAAACAGTAATTCAAAACATCAGTCAGTTGTGGATGATATTTTAAATTCATCAAAATATTTAAGATGTGATTTTCATAGGTATAACAAACTTCTGCCAGATTTTTTTAAAGCTAGTGTTCATATTGACTGCATAGATAATTATAACAAAGTAAAGGCTAATAAATACATTCAAACATCAGATAGAAACCTTTCAGAATTTGCCTAGAATTAATTTATGATTTAGCTCTGTTTACTCACCTTGCTCTAAAAATCCTGACATTATTTATTCTTTGTGCCTTTGGTTTTCTGGTTTCTGATTTGCTTAGGATCCACGCCTGATTACTCCCTTGGCTTTTGCTTTAACATCAGATAATAGAGAACAAGTACAGTCTGGACTGGGAATATTATTGGAAGCTGCTCCACTGCCAGATTTTCCTGCTTTAGTGTGAGTTGTAGTCATTTGCAGTGTATCTCTTGTGGTGCTAGAATATCCTGCTGTGTGTCTTTAGTAGTCCTTGATATAGATAGATTAGAAAACTTGTGAATCAAAGACTTCATTATAACAGTAATTTTTCAAGTGATTAAAAGAAAATTTGATTCCAGTAACTGAAAAGACCAGGTCTATACTCAGGGAAAGCTAGCTTTAGGTGGGTTAAATATGTTTTCCAGGCACTATGCCTCTCTGTCTCTCACCTCTTCTATTTGACATAGTAGCTTCTGGACTATGCTTACATCTTACTAGTTTAGTTCTTACATAGAACGAGCTTTCCCTGTGTCAGCTATACTAAAAAAAAAAAAAAAATTTAGATTAGATGTGAGGAAGAACTTCCTCAGCTTAAGTTTGCCAGAGAATAAAATGGGAAGCGGCTCTAAAGGATTAAACACTTAATAAACAACATAGCTTTTAGGACTAAAAAACAGCCAACAAAAACAAAACAGGAAAGAAAACAAAGAGCTTTCCCTTGCCAGTTGTTTAAATGGTAAGTCTAAGCATCACTTCCATTGACTGGATCTGGGTCATTTGCCAATGAGGGACCTTGGCAGATACCAAGTGTTCATCTATGAGAACTACATGAACTGAAAATCAGTTTGGGGGCGGTGGGGGGATTCCTAAAGAAAAATTTTGTGCTTTTATCAGAAAATGGAATAGATAATGGCCAGGCAGAATTGTCCACTATTCTCATTAATTTCAAACATTAAGAGAATATTTGCTATTTTTCTGTTATTGTTAAAGATTTTATTTATTTGAGAGAGCAAGAGAGAGCGTGCACAACTGGGGGGAGGGGCAGGAAGAAGTAGTCTCCCCACTGAGCCATGAGCCCAACATGGGGAGACATGGGGCTCGATCCCAAGATACTGGGATCATGACCTGAGCCAAGGGCAGACCCTTAACCGACTGAGCCACCCAGGTGCCCCTCTGCTGTTTCTTTTAACTGACTTAGCAAACTCATTTTTCAGAATTAATAATTTAGTCATAAATTAAGAGATTAAGAACTATGGAGAACAAGACCTAGAGACCAAATAATCAAAATTCTCTTCATTGTATAGTAGTATTTTTAAACAAATGGATAAATAGGGAGCTTCTCAAGTTAAAATCTAGAAATGGTCTGTGAAGCTGCTTCATTTTGTGGTGGCTTGGTTGCTCCAACTGTGGCAATCTAACATAAAGGAAAGCCCTAGTGTTTCAGAACGGAAAGCTTCAGCTTCACTAAAGTGGGAGTCTCATCCTCTCTCTGTATATGAAATCTTCCTACCATGTCTTTGTATCTGGGCTGCCCCTGTCTTACTGGTGTTATGTAATTTTCTCTTTAGACACTATCTCAGGTGTTCATTTATTTATATCTGTTTATGCCTTTGTTTATATCATATTAGTTAAATAAGGTAAATTTATATGTTGGATAGATGGGTGGGTGGGTACATAAGTAGGTTTTTTGGTGTACGTTTCTGTCTGGTGAGGGCCAGCTGTGTGCCAGGCCCTCTTCTAGTCATTTTAGATACTGCGGCAAATTAGACTTGGGGCCTCTGTCATATGGTTTACATTCTATTTGGGAGACAAGTTAAAAAAATTAAGTTTCATAATATGCATGTCAGTATGGGTGGAGGGGCCTCTCTGAGGAAGTGAATTTGAACTGAGACCTAATGATAAGAAGGAGCCAACTCTATGCAGATCTGGTGGGAAGAATGTTCTAGTAAAGGAACAACTTATTCAAAGACCATGTGGCAGGAACAAGACATGATAAATGGAAGGGGCAGAATGGGAGTCAGGTTGGTGAGTAGATACCGAGTGAGAAAGGGCAAGGATAAAGGACATAGCTAAAGGACAAGTGATGTTGCCCATTGTAAGAAGGATGTTCTTACCAATAGCAATAATGTTGTACTTAATTTTTACAAATAATCCATACTCACACACTAGTTCTAGTGCTTCCAGACCAGAGGTGGAATTGTCATTTTAAAGGATTGTAAGTAGAAAAGCAGTTCCTTGGCAAATATTTAGGGTATTTTCCAAAATTTGGCTTCATCATAGACTCCAAGGTTACTTCAAAAATATTTGAAGGCTTATATTCCCAAAGATCCATTCTAGAGATTCTCTAAGTCTATACTAACTGCCTTTTCCTCTATTTTTTTAAAAGATTTTATTTATTGAGAGAGAGAGAGCACACAAGTGGGATGGGGGACGCAGACAGAGAAGGGGAGAGAGAATCTCAAGCTAGCATGGAGCCTGTGTTGGGACTGTGTCTCACGATCCTGAGATCATGATCTAGGCCGAAATCAAGAGTTGGACATTCAACTGACTTGAGCCAACCCAGGCTCCCCTTCATTTTTTTGTAATTCTTTCTTTCTTTTTTCTTTTCTTTTTTTTTTTTTTTTTTTTACTTCTATTCAGACTTGGAGAAAGTATAGCAGCAAACAATGCCTATAGACAACAGGAAACAGAACATATGCCCAGGAGAATGCCCTTGCAATCACTAAATCACAGTCTTCCAACATCAGTAAAATGTTTAACTCCTCCACTTTTGAAAGCTAGAGTTCCTGGATTGAACATTGAGGAATTAATAGAAAAACTTCAGGCTGGAATGGTGGTGAGTGGTAAATAGCCATTATAAATGGGATTCTGCCTGGTACATACCAACTAAATATTAGCCCTTATTATAACATTTATTTAAATAACTTTAGATGCAAATTTGATCAATGAAACCTTATCTTTTAATATGAAAATAACAATATTCTAGAAAATTTGGAAAGAAAAAATTAGCCATAAAATTCCCACATTTTAACACAGCAATCATTTTTTCCCCCCAGTCTTACCCAGTTAGCCCACCCCCATCCTCTCTATCCCCCTGTTTAAGAAATATAACCCATAAACATATCAAGTCCTACCCAGATACTCTTCTGCAATAGCCAGGTTAGTGAAATGTTTGTGAACCGCCTAATACAGCATTCATTTTTTTACTTTGTTACTCATTATTAAGTCTTAATGATTTAGTTTCACACTAGACATTTATTTTTTTATTGTGTTGAGTGTTAAAATTTTCTGATTTTTGACTGTTGTATTAAAACTTAGGTAAAGGATCAGATTAATGATGTGAGAATATCTGACATAATGGATGTATATGAGATGAAACTGTCCACATTAGCCGTGAGTACAAGCTTATTTTAACTATACCTAACAGTTAAGCTTTAATAGATGTTTTTCTGGTAAGTGATAAAGATTGATGGTATGTTTTCTTACAGTCCAAAGAAAGCAGGCTACAAGATCTTTTGGAAGCAAAAGCTCTAGCCCTTGCACAGGCTGATAGACTGATTGCTCAATATCGCTGTCAAAGAACTCAAGCTGAGACAGAGGTGTGTACAATATAAAGACTTATCTGATAAGTAGAAAAATAAATGAAGTAGAACATGTACAAAATTTTAGTGCTATTTTTGTTACTGTTTGAAGTAAACTGTTCTCAGCATTTGACACGATTACTCCCTCCATCTTGAAACCCTTCCCCCTTTAATTTTGATCACCCTATTATCTTCTGATTTTCTTTCTACACTGATGGATATTCTTTTCCTATATCCTTTAGGGACTTCTTTCTCCATTCAACCCTTAAATGTTGGGTTTTCCCAGCATTATGTTCTAAGTCCTTTGCCCTTCTTTAGGTGGTCCAGGGTTTCAGTCATTACTAGAATGTTAATGCCACCAATTTCATATGCCGAGCCCAGATCCTTTACCCTAAGCACTAATGCTTCCTGTATAGCTCTGTTTAAATATATAGCAAATATTTCCCATTCAGCATGACCAATCCTGAATTCATCACCCTTTTTTTTTTTTAAGATTTTATTTATTTATTTATTTGAGACAGAGAGAATGAGAGACAGCACAAGAGGGAAGAGGGTCAGAGGGAGAAGCAGGCCCCCCGCTGAGCAGGGAGCCTGATGCGGGACTCGATCCCGGGACTC
>NW_023270268.1:101329625-101381451 GCF_011800145.1 Mirounga leonina
CCCCCCGCTGAGCAGGGAGCCTGATGCGGGACTCGATCCCGGGACTCGCCCCAAAAAAGTAAATTTTTAAAAAGGGTGATGAGGGCGCCTGGGTGGCTCAGTTGGTTAGGCGACTGCCTTCGGCTCAGGTCATGATCCTGGAGTCCCGGGATCGAGTCCCGCATCAGGCTCCCTGCTCAGCGGGGGGCCTGCTTCTCCCTCTGACCCTCTTCCCTCTCGTGTGCTCTCTGTCTCTCTCATTCTCTCTGTCTCAAATAAATAAATAAAAATCTTTAAAAAAAAAAAAATTTACTTTTTTGTATATTCCCTCTTGTTCTGAAGAGTTTTCCAGACAGGAAATCTGGAAGTCACACAGTTTACTTCCTACAATTAGTCATTCACCAAATCCAGTTGATTCTATCTTCTAAATATTACTTTTTTATGCCTTGTCTCTTCTTGCCACTATTTGCTACAGGTCAAATCCTTTTCATTTTTTATATGAATCATAGCAGAGCCTCTAGTTAGTCTTTTTTACCTTCAGTCTGGAGCCCTCTTCTCAACCACCCTCTATGTGCATCCTAAGTCATCTTTTTGTATTTGGTTCCACCCTCCCTTGTTCCCCCACAGTGATTCCTGAGGCTGTAATCTGATTTTATTGCTTCTGTGCTAAATACCCTGCAGCGGCTTACCATTTTACTCAGCAGATGATTTTATTTATTTATTTTTTAAAAGATTTTATTTATTTATTTGACAGAGAGAGACACAGCGAGAGAGGGAACACAAGCAGGGGGAGCCGGAGAGGGAGAAGCAGGCTTCCCGCCGAGCAGGGAGCCCGATGTAGGGCTTGATCCCAGGACCCTGGGATCATGACCTGAGCCGAAGGCAGACGCTTAACGACTGAGCCACCTAGGCGCCCCAGCAGATGATTTTAAATTCCTTAGTTTGGCACACAGGATTCTGAAACTACTTTCATTCCGCATCTCCTTGCATTTCTGTGCATTCTCTGCAATCGACTATATCAGATTACTTTGTAGTTTCTTATGCAGTTCTATTGCTTTGCAGTTGCTTGACATACTCTTAGGTTTCCCTGCCCTTGTACTTGCTCTTCCATGTCTGGAACACATTTTCCTCTTCCTCTGCCTAACTCCTAATAATCCTTCAGATTTTAGTTTAAATACCCTCATTCTTTAGGAAGCTGTCCCTGGTCCTCTCCTTCCCACACATGTGAAAATTGTATAACCTTGCCCCCTACCCTTGATGTCAGAGATGGTCTCAGTATCTCCAGGGCCCCAGCAAGCACAGTACTTGGCACATGGTAGGTGCTCAGAAAGTTTGACACTGTGCTGTGTGCATATATGCACACAATGTGTACATTAGGAGTGAGAGCTTACTGCAGTAATATGAAATTCCTAGCAAATACAAACGGAATCTCAACAGTTTGATATCATTTATAATGAATTGTAATAAAGTCATTTGACTCTTGAGAGAGGCATTAAAATCAGTGACACATAAAATAACTTTAGAGTCTTCTCAGAGTACATGTATTTGAAAAAATACAAATAAATATAACCGTATGTTTTCTTTTTCTTCTTTTGACATGGATTCATTTGTCTTGACTGATGGCATGTTGAATTTATCATAAATTCCAACAAAGAAAACTAGTGATATTAAAATCATTTTGTCTTCTCCCTTCCCATAGCACATTCTTATATTCTATATCTGTTGGACATGTCTTGCATTTTATTGGAGAATTTAATGTTTTATCCATTTTACTGGAAAGGTTTCTTATAAAAATAAGATCATATGATTCTTGTCTTTCTCTGGTTGACCTATTCCGCTTAGCATAATATGCTCTAGTTCCATCCACGTCGTTGCAAATGGCAAGATTTTGGGTTTTTTGATGGCTGCGTAATGGTCCATTGTGTGTGTGTGTGTGTGTGTGTGTGTGTGTGTGTATACCGCATCTTCTTTATCCATCTCTTGATTGACATCTTGGCTCTTTCCATAGTTTGGCTATTGTGGACATTGCAGCTATAAACATTGGGGTGCACGTACCCCTTCAGATCACTACATTTGTACCTTTGGGGTAAATACCCAGTAGTGCAATTGCTGGGTCGTAGGGTAGCTCTATTTTCAACTTTTTGAGGAACCTCCATACTGTTCTCCAGAGTGGCTGCACCAGCTTGCATTCCCACCTACAGTGTAGGAGGGTTCCCCTTTCTCTGCATCCTCGCCAACATCTGTCATTTCCTGACGTTAATTTTAGCCATTCTGACTGGTGTGAGGTGGTATCTCATTGAAGTTTTGATTTGGATTTCCCTGATGCCTAGCGATGTTGAGCACTTTTTCATGTGTCTATTGGCCATTTGGACGTCTTCTTTGCAGAAATGTCCGTTCATGTCTTCTGCCCATTTCTAGATTGGATTATTCTTTGGGTGTTGAGTTTGGTAAGTTCTTTATAGATTTTGGATACTAGCCCTTTATCTGATGTGTCATTTGCAAATATCTTCTCCCATTCTGTCGGTTGTCTTTTGGTTTTGTTGACTGTTTCTTTTGCTGTGCAAAAGATTTTTATCTTGATGAGGTCCCAATAGTTCACTTTTGCCCTTGCTTCCCTTGCCTTTGGCGATGTTTCTAGGAAGAAGTTGCTGCGGCTGAGGTCAAAGAGATTGCTGCCTGTGTTCTCCTTTAGGATTTTGATGGACTCCTGTCTCACATTGAGGTCTTTCAACCATTTGGAGTCTATTTTTGTGTGTGGTACAAGGAAATGGTCCAGTTTCATTCTTCTGCATATGGCTGTCCAATTTTCCCAACACCATTTGTTGAAGAGACTGTCTTTATTCCATTGGACATTCTTTCCTGCTTTGTCGAAGATGAGTTGACCATAGAGTTGAGGGTCCATTTCTGGGCTCTCTATTCTGTTCCATTGATCTATGTGTCTGTTTTTGTGCCAGTACCATGCTGTCTTGATGATGACAGCTTTGTAATAGAGCTGGAAGTCCAGAATTGTGATGCCGCCAGCTTTGCTTTTCTTTTTCAACATTCCTCTGGCTATTTGGGGTCTTTTCTGGTTCCATACAAATTTTAGGATTATTTGTTCCATTTCTTTGAAAAAAGTTGATGGTATTTTTATAGGGATTGCATAAAATGTGTAGATTGCTCTAGGTAACATAGACATTTTCACAATATTTGTTCTTCCAATCCATGAGCATGGAACGTTTTTCCATTTCTTTGTGTCTTCCTCAATTTCTTTCATAAGTATTCTATTGTTTTATGAGTACAGATTCTTTGCCTCTTTGGTTAGATTTATTCCTAGGTATCTTATGGTTTTGGGTGCAGTTGTAAATGGGATCGACTCCTTAATTTCTCTTTCTTCTGTCTTGTTGTTGGTGTAGAGAAATGCCACTGATTTCTGTGGATTGATTTTATATCCTGCCACTTTACTGAACTCCTGGATGAGTTCTAGTAGTTTTGGGGTGGAGTCTTTTGGGTTTTCCAGATAAAGTATCATATCATCTGCAAAGAGTGACAGTTTAACTTCTTCTTTGCTGATTTCAGATGCCTTTTATTTCTTTTTGTTGTCTGATTGCACTGGCTAGGACTTCTAGTACTATGTTGAATAGCAGTGGTGATGGTGGACATCCCTGCCATGTTCCTGACCTTGGGGGAAAGGAAAGCTCTCAGGTTTTCCCCATTGAGAATGATATTCGCTGTGGGTTTTTCATAGATGATTCTTATGATATTGAGGTATGTACCCTCTGTCCCTACACTCTGAGAAGTTTTAATCAAGAATGGATTCTATACTTTGTCAAATGCTTTTTCTGCATCTATTGAGAGGATCATATGGTTCTTGTTCTCTTAATGTATTATATCACATTGATTATTTGTGGATGTTGAACCAACCTTGCAGCCCTGGGATAAATCCTACTTGGTCATGGTGAATAATCCTCTTAATGTACTGTTGGATCCTATTGGCTAGTATTTTGGTGAGAATTTTTGCATCCATGTTCATCAGAAATATTGGTCTGTAATTCTGTTTGATGGGGTCTTTGTCTGGTTTGGGGATCAAGGTAATGGTGGCCTCATAAAACGAGTTTGGAAGTTTTTCTTCCATTTCTGTTTTTTGGAACAGTTTCAGAAGAATAGGTATTAATTCTTCTTGAAATGTTTGGTAGAATTCCCCTGGGAAGCCATCTGGCCCTGGGCTCTTGTTTGTTGGGAGATTTTTGATGACTGCTTCAATTTCCTTACTGGTTATGGGTCTGTTCAGGTTTTCTCTTTCTTCCTGGTTCATTTTTGGTAGATTATAGTCTCTAGGTATGCATCCATTTCTTCCAGATTATCTAATTTGCTGGCATATAGTTGCTCATAATATGTTCTTATAATTGGCACAAACACTTTCATATTGTTTTAGGTTGTATTCCTGATAGGCTAGCTTAATTTTAAGTGTTTGCTTAAACATCTGTGATATAGTTAAAATCTTATTTTTAATTTCTACCTGAAATGGGAAAACTGATTTGTGTAAACTTTATGTTTTAGTGTTGATGGCTAGCCCCAAAGACCATACATACCCTTTTAATTAAGTACTGAATGTAGAGCTACCTTCTTGTTGTTATAATTGTGTTCATTTCCATGAGTCTGGTTATACCGAGAATATTCTAGTCAGGACAATTTCTTAAGTAAAATAACTATAACAGTGTTAGATTTATTAGAAGTAGTTAAGTAATAATATATCTAACTAATAAAACTTTATATAACCCAATAGATGCTAGCCTATTAGATATTTGGTAAACCTTTTAAATTGTAGAAAATGAGTATATTATATACATGGTAGTAGAAAAGTCTCTGTTCTGTTTGGTTTTGTTTTAGGCACGGACACTTGCTGGTATGTTGAGAGAAGTTGAGAGAAAAAATGAAGAGCTTGGTGTGTTGCTGAAGGCACAACAGGTTGAATCAGAAAGAGCCCAGAGTGATATCGAGCACCTCTTCCAACATAATAGGAAATTAGAGTCTGTGGCTGAAGAACATGAAATACTGACAAAATCCTACATGGAACTTGTTCAGAGGTAAATTAATAAAGTAAAAGTTTCTGTGTAAAGTTGGAATCTAGAATGAACACACAGCATTTCTTTTCTGTGGCCCTAAAATCCTTTTGTAAACATTCACATATTCTGATAATTCCTAAGTTAAGTAGTTGACAAGAAACTTACATCACAGGTAAATGAAATACTGCTTACTCAAGCTCAGGATCAAAGTCGGAAACAGAATACAGGTCTCTTTGTTTCTTTCCAGTTGACTCTGCTTCTTGCCTGTATTCATGCATTCCTCAGACACTTGGGGTGTTAGCGCCACAAGAACAAGTTGAGTCTGCTTTGTTCACTGACAAACCCCAGGGCCTGCAACAGTACTCATTACACAGTTAGGCATTCCATAAATGTCGAATGACCTTAGTTGTCATAAATTGTGTTAAGTTGAGCCATATGAATTGGCCATTTCTGTACATCAAATGCATTGAATATGAACAATTTCATAGTATTCAGTCTTATAGCATGGAAATTCAGGTGTTAGTATTTAAAACATCTCTAAGTTTGTGGTCAGTACTTCTCCTTAAAGTCATTGAATATGGTTTATTTATATGTGTGACTGTATCTGTGGAATAAATTCTTATAGATGAATTATCGGATTAAAGGGTATGTGCTTTCAAATTTTTGATGGATTGACACGTTTTCTTCCCAAAAGGCTACACTAACTTACATGCCTACTAACAAAATAGGAGATTAATCATGTTTTCCTCCTTTGTCAAATTTTTTTTATCTTTTAGGTCAACTTTAAAACTTCTGAGCTATAAAGAAGACCCAGAACAATTATGTATTTTCTACCAAACAATAAAAATTAAAACATTCTGGTTAACTTGTTCTTTGTTTTAATTTCTAATTTAAGATTGGTTCGATTTGAAAAAATATTCTATCTATGCTATTAATATAGAGATCTAGAAAATTTTAATTCTGCAAGGTCCACGTGCTTATTTTCCCATCAATAAAAATAAAGGGTGGGAAATGTATAGCATCTAGAAAATTTGTGACGTTAAAATTTCCTAAACATGATACTTTCTCCCAACAACAATTTTCTTCAAAGTCTGTTTGAGGCAACCCTGATAGAGTGGACTATGGGTGTTAAGTCAGGATGCGAGAAAAAGTAAGCATTGGTCTCACGGAAATACGTGGTTTCCAGGAACCATGGGAACATCCCGTTGATGTTCCAGATAGTGAGTGAGGGGCCAAAGAGGTAAAACTCCTGCCTGCCAGGGCCAAAAGTAGCAAATAATGAAGTTGGCTGGGGAAAGAAGGGTCATCTGTAAAGGTAGGGACTATATAAAGGCATTCAAATTCAGAATTTTAAAAACCGTGTGTGACAGATAAAACACTTCTAGGCAAATTTGGCCAGTGCTACCAGTTTGTACTTCGTGAAGTAAAAAGGACATTTTATGCTTAAGATACTTGGGTGTCAAAGTTATCACTTTAGAAAGTATTTCTGTGTTTACTTTGCCAGTAAACTAAGCAGGACTGTTAGATGCAGAGCTCTAAAGAGGCAAGAGAAGTTTAGTATCCTCAACTACTTCATTAATTTGACATTTTTAATTAAACATACATTATACCCAAGAGGCTAATGATGGCAGATTTAAGTTTTATTTTTTAATAAACTTCATCCTTTTACAGAAGTTTTTAAAAATTTTCTAGATCTAACTATGAAAATAACTATAATATATATAGCAAATTATGTAGAGCAATGTTATCTGTAAAGCTCTATATCCATAAATATGAGGTAAATGCCCTGCACTTTTCCTTTTTATAGTAAATGTTACCTCCTAAGTCAGCCAAAATACATCTTTAATGTCTTTTAGAATTAGTCTAACTTTATGTTCTGCTTGTTCATGACATTCCTCTTCAGTTTCTTTTCTCCATCTCCATCATATGTTTGCCTCGATAAAAATATCAACTCATCTTGTCTTTTCAGGAATGAAACCACTGAAAAGAAGAATAAAGATTTGCAGATGACATGTGACTCTCTGAATAAACAAATTGAGACAGTGAAGAAGTTGAATGAGTCATTCAAGCAACAAAATGAAAAGTAAAGTATCTAGTTCTTAATTCTAATTATTTTGGATTTTTCAAAAACAGTGATTCTCTTTATACAGAGCATTGTTTTTTACAGATAAAATTAATAGAATTGCCACTTATTTTAGTCATAAAATACATATTTGGCAAAATGTAAAGGTACTTCTGTTATTATTAATTTTCTCTTAAAATACTTGGGGAGAAAAAGAAATATTTCCTTGATGTTTTCTTCTATATTTTTTATAACTTCAGAACTATTGCCCAACTAATAGAGAAAGAAGAACAGAGAAAAGAAGTACAGAACCAACTAGTAGATAGAGAATGTAAGCTAGCAAGTAAGTAGCTTCTTATTTAATATATTGTCTATATTTTAACATATGTTGGTAGAAAAATCAAAGCATGATTTTATTTTCTACTTCTCTCATTTTTTTGAACCTTAAATCACATTTTAAACAGCTTCCCTTTTCTTGCCATAACATTTCCAGAGCAGTTTAGTTAGATTGATTAAATTGAAAAAGCAATATATTTTTTAAAATCTGGGAATTAGAGAAAATGATTCTTTTCAAAAGAAAGAGTTTTAAAAGAACTTTAACAGCAGGTGGCAGTGCTAGGTAACTTTTAGTTACCAGCTTAATGGCAGTAGCTCTGAAATGACCCACAAAAACATTTTTGTTCTAACTCACTTGCCTTAGAACACAGACATCTGCCTATATAATTTTTCATACTTTTCTATATCCTTCTAACCCTTAAGCCCTGAGGATTGTCCTTCCCCTCATAACTATACATATAATATCAGGAACAGAAGAAGAGGGAAAGCCATGGAGATTTGGCATTTTCTATGGAATACTGGCCTAGGGGAAGAGTTTCATGGTGTTTTTTTACTCATCAAATAGTGTAGAACTTTTACAGTTGTTCTTTTGCTCTAATTACATAGTGGCTAATAAACCTTTTCAGGGTAACATCAGTATCCAACCTCTGAGCATATAGCTGACTGTTTGTTTGTTTTAAGATTTGCAACAAAAAACAAAAGTACAAGAAGAAAAGATTAAAATCTTGCAAAAAGAAAGGGAAGATAAGGAAGAAACCATTGATATCCTTAGAAAGGAACTAAACAGAACAGAACAGATAAGAAAAGAATTGAGCATTAAGGTAAGAATTTGTTGAGTTCTCACTGGTAGTAGATGAGTAAGTCTGATTTTGTGGAAAAGGTGAATTTGGGTAAATTAAAGTTCTGGTTCTTTGTAATATCTTCTAAATAAAATGACGAATCTGAAAATTGACAGTTTTTTTTTTAATAAGGTTCTCTCACAATGTGAAAACCTGTATTTCCTAAAGTCATGAAAAACTTATTAAATATATATTGTGTACCAGCACTTACTGCTTTTAAGTGGGCCAAGAATACAGAAAGGGGTTCCCAGTTCTGAATGTCACATACAGGTGGCTGTATTTGGCTGCCTCTCCCAGCTTTTAGGGATGGGAATAATAATAGTAGTTCATATTTGTTTAGAACTTTATAATTTGCAAAGGACTCTGAAACATTTTTCTCAATCCTCTTCTCTTTAACAAATATATTAATATATAAGTATCAAATATTTTCAACCTACAAATGAAACTGAGTCTTGAGTTACTTACTGAGGGTCTGTCGCAAAGCTAAGTATTCAGTATTCTGAATCGAAGTCCACTGCTCATTCCACATTATCATGGTTGTTTGTGTGTGGTAGCTATGAAGAGCACTTTGTGGCCCATCTGCTACCAGGAAGATGGGGACACACCAGGATTAAATGACCGTTTGAACAACTACAGAGCACAAGTGACAGAGGAGGCATAAAATTTAATGCCATATTTACCAATTTCCTGGTTCTGCTTTAATTTGGTCATCTTAATAGTGATTCTGAATTGTGATGTGTAGTGTTTTCTGCAAATTTCCAGCTGCTAATATTGACTTAAAAAGACAAATTGAATGTGTCTTTCCAATTTGTATTATGTTGTTTAATAATTGCTTATCTTAACCTTACCATAAAATTTAATTAACTAAGATATAATACATATTTGTAATGTGTCTTTTGACATGGTGGTTTTACAAATGAAAAATAAGACATTTTAAAATATCTGTGAAGGGAAGACATGCTAAATTTGTTTTCCTCAATTCCTCCCCCACCCCCATTCCTAGGCTTCCTCCCTAGAGGTTCAAAAGGCCCAATTAGAAGGTCGTTTGGAAGAGAAAGAGTCGTTGGTGAAACTTCAGCAAGAGGAGTTGAACAAACACTCCCATATGATAGCAATGATCCACAGTTTAAGTGGTGGAAAAATAAGTCCAGAAACTGTGAATCTCAGTATATAGATGTTATGTATTTATCTTCCGGGGGAGGTGTGGTAGGGAAGGTAATTTGTGACTCCAGAACAATAGCAAATTATTATCTAATTATTAATTTAGTAAAGAACCTGATCTGATAAATATTTTTATTTGGTCTTAAAAGTTTTACTTCCTGTTTCTGGCTTTTATTGCTTAAAGCTTTCTTTGGTTCTTAATTAGAATGTTCTTCTTGACCTCCATTATTGTTTTTCTAAGGTTTTTCCCTTTTCCTTAGTTGCTTTCCACTCTCTTCTGCTTTTTAATTTATTCTCATTTGTGATTAGATTTTAAAATCAAACTTTCCTGATATACAATCCTAAAGATTAAGAAATTGAAAATACAGTTATTTAGTATAAAAAGAGAAGGCATAGCATTGCCCGAGAAGTTTTTCTCTAAATAGCACAAAAGAAAATTCAGTGAATTTAAAATAATTTTATTACTGCATTTAAAATGCAGTAAGATATATGGTATAAGTTCTAAATTTGAAAAAAATGCAATGAATACTTACAGAAATAATGTGAAAAAATTAGAAAATATCAGATGTGTTAAACAAATACATTGTCACATTTAAAAAAACGATAATTTGTAGACTTGTTTGAGATAGCCTTAGTTTTTGACTCTTTTTAAAAGTACCCTGTTGGTCTGCCCATATCATTTCCAATCAATTATGAATTTCTTTTGATTTGCCCAAGGACAACTTGGATTCCAGCCTTGCTACATATTCAGACATTTCTTATTTATTTATTCAAATGTGAATTGCATTTAATATATTGCCTTTTGTTTAGATAGTTTTTAATTTGGCCATTTAATTTTAAGGCATAGGTTAAATATCCTTATGTATTTCTTTAATACAAAGGAATTTTTCAGTACTCTTCATTTGAATCAAATGTTGTAAGTAGTGTTTAAGAAGAATTTTTGTATCAATATTTTAGTTGGTTTTATTGCTACAGTTTCCAACCATTAATTTTGCTTGGTGTTTTCTTCCCTATTTATCTCTTCATGTGACTTAAGTGAACTTAGATTTAATTCTGTTTTTCAACTATAGTATATCTGAATTTATGTTTAGAAACTAGACATATTTTCATAATTTGCTAATTATCAAACTCATGGTTTCACATACTTAAATACATTTTGCATAGTTCTGCAAATTTTTTTAAAAAGCATTATACCGAGTAACACATTTTAGATTGCTACTTGTTCTATAAGGGGTACATTCTATTTCTTTTTTGAAATTGCAATCATTTTCAATTTTACATGAAAAAGTGTTTAAATGGATAGCTATGACTGAAGAACAAAAGGCTCTGTAAAATGAAACAAAAAGTTCTGTAAAATAAATAAATAAACCAAAACCTCTAGGGAAAATCAAACTATCTTTACAATGTAGACACTTTCAAGAAGATACGAGCCTAGCCCACTGCTGCCCAATAGAACTTTTTGTAATGTTGGAAATGTTCTCTACACTGTCCATATTATAGCCTTTAGCCACATGTGATTTTTGAGCACTTAAAATATGGTTAGTGCAACTGAAGAATTTAGATTTTAACTGCCATCCTGCTGGACAGTGCAGATCTAGTCCATTCTTGCAAGTATGCATTTATTTTAAGACGCTAAATTTGCCTATTCTTAAAGATCTATATAGACAGAGACTCCATATTTTTTTAGCAACCTTTTTTTAATACAAATTTAATGTCATTCCTGATCTCTCTAAAGAAAAAAAAAAATGTACTTTAGCTTTAGAGGTGAGTACTAATCATCATCCTCTTCATTTTTTGTTTATCCTAGTCTTTCTGTCTCTTACAGCATCTTTCATATTGTCGGTATTATTTTTCTTAATCTTAGTATGTTGAGTCCTCTTTTTTTTTTTTTTTTGCATTTTAGGTTTGTGTACCTCATTAATATAACAGAGTGTGTGTGTGTGTGTGTGTATTTTCTTTTTAAAAAATCTTTGACCCACCACTATAGAGTTTTACAAATGATTTCTATGTGTGTATGACCATTTCCTATTAGAGAAAGTAGAACTAAGTAAATGTATCATTATATTAGAATTGTTCAAGTTCTCTAAAAATCTTGCTATGAAGAGTTTGTCCAAGTGTATTAGCACAGTTCCTTTTGCCATTTACATATGCCCCTTGACTAGATACGGACTTCTCTTAAAATTGGGCTGATTGAAGTTTATACTAAACTATCTAATGTCAGGGCAAAAACAAATACTCATTAAAACTTAATGCTGTGTTTTGGGGGGAAATTGTCAGATTAGTATACTTTTAGTTTTATTTATTTGTTATAAAGTCTAGTTATTTATGTTAAGGATATAATGAGACTCTGTCTTGAGTTAGGACTCTTAGTTAAATGAGAATGTTTGACTTTCAACTTCTACCTGAGACTCATTCACATATGTTAAGGTACTTCTAATCAAGTTATATTTCCTAAACTCATAACCTTTAATCTAACTCTTTTCCTCTTTTCAAATAGTTACGAATTGTGTTTACGGCCTTGCATCTGATATACCTACTGATGAACCAAACACATGCCCTGTTTGTGACTTACTCACTTTATAGGAGTCAGCAAACATTTTCTGTAAAGGGCCAGATAGTAAATATTTCAGGCTTTGTGAGTCATACTGTCTCTCTCTTACAACTACTTAGTTCTACAACAGTAGCAAGAAAGCAGCTATAGACAGCACATAAATAGGCATGGCTGTATTCTAATAAAACTTTATTTACAAAAACAGTCAAGGCTTTGCTATTGGGTGTTATATCTTACTGATTAATTGGCCCTATCTCATTAAGAAGTGTGTCTCTTTATCTCTGGTAAACTCTGTCTTGAAGTCTGAGGTCTATTTTATTTGATATGAATATAACCACTCCAGCCTTTTTATGTTTTCTGTTGGCCTAGTGTATATTTTTCTATCCATTTACTTTTAACCTGTGTTGTTATATATAAAACTTAAGATTGTAGAAAACATATAGTTCAGTCTTGCTTTCTTTTTAATCTGTCTTGGCAATCAAGTCCTTAACTTTCACAGTCCACTTGAAGTTAATACTGTACTACTTAGTATAAAATGTAGAAACCCTGTAACTGTGTTGGTCCTTTTATGTTCTTATCCTTTATGCTATAGCTGACACATGTATCTATATATATTATTAAACCCCAAAACAATGTTATAATTTTTACTCTAAATGATTATATGGAAATACCCTGGCTCTCAACATCATAATATATTTACCTATTTATACACAACAATACACACAAGTAGTATCTTCATTATAACACTATTTTTCTCTTTTGATATAATAAGTAATTTGTAGGGAGATACTGCAAATACCCTGTTTCTTCCACCTTTCACCCACTAGTTTCAGCATCCATTAATAATTCTTGCTTGAATCAGTTATTACTCTCATGGTTGCCACTTTTTTTTTTAAACTTTTAATGGAAGAAAATGGAACATTTTGCTAATACCTTGATATGCTGGGAATAGTGATCAAAATTACATCATGTATTACATCATTGACAAAACTATAGTATTTATAGTTTTACAGTTAATAGAGTATGTACTTTTTTGTGTGCATATTCTCACAAGCCAAGAATTTGAGATTTGCTTTTCTATAGTTTAAGAAAATAAATAATAAGTATGTTAAGCATATGGAATATTTTTTCAACCACAGGGCACTTTGAATCTTATTTTCCTTCCAAAATCCCCAATCTGAGAATTGCTCACTTGCCTTGGCTCTCTCAATGGTCACCAGTAAATATTAAACACATATTACTCATAGTGATAAATAAGTCTTTTGGATTAAGAAACAAATTGTTATTTTAAGCATTCACTGAGTTTACATTCAAGATCATTTTTAAAAAATGAACAAATAAAAATATGACTTATGCCTTTAAAAGGTAGATGGTTTATTTTTTATAATATGGATAATGAACATGATAAGTACTTGAAATTGTATGCTTCTGTAATCCATACATTGAGATGAAACAAAAATTTAAAAAATCATGGGTTTCTTTGAATCTGCAAATCACTTTGAAATCTTAGTCTTACTCTGTGCAGCATTTTGTAGCTAATTGACTTTCTTCCTGTCATGCAAAGACTGAGGCTTGTTTTGTTTATGCTTGTGTTCATCTAAACATTTCAAAAATACCCTAAGAAAACTTAATTATCACCATGAATGAGAGGTACCATAATTATCAGAAACCAGCTTTTCTTCACATTGAACTACAAATAGTCCATCATAAACGTCATTAGATGCGAGAAGTAACTTTCCTCCCAATTAAATGCATATTTTTAGTTATCTTAATTCCCCAAGGGCCTAGTGTTTATATGCTCTTGGTATCTCAAAAAAAAAAAAAAAAAAGAAAAGAAAAGGATAATCCTAGGATATACAGCAAAGGGCTTTTTATGTAAGGTCTAGCCAGTGCTGCATAAGAAAATGACATTTTCGAAGTCAATAGAGTAGGTTGGGTTACAGTTTCATTATGTTATTAAAAACTAATTTTCCACTAAGTAGCTGGGCATTTGGCAGGGATTTAGTAGTGAATATGATTCTCCCTCTCCATTACATTATCTACACTATTCCAAGAATTATATTTCATCTCACTAATCTCAAAGAGCCAAAAGATACAATGTATTAGAGTAGCCTTATGCTTTTCTCAAACTTCAAATAAAAAGGCTTATGATTAGCCCTAGGAAAAGACAACACTGTTCATGTTCAATTAGGCAGGGTTTTCATTTACCCACAAATAAAGACTGGTATTAACTACTACACACTAATTTGTATAAAACCCACAGTTAATCAGAGCATGTTAGAGCTGGAAGGATTCTTAAAGAACAGTAAACCCAGGCCCTCTGTGTTTCAAAAAGATTTAAACTTTATATTACATTTTCAGAAAAGAAGTCTGGTGATTCAAACATACTGATCAAACTACATGATTAAAAAATAAACATGGGTTATGGCAGTTTCACTTCTAGGAATTTATCTTAAGGATGTGCACTAAGATTTAGGATGTGCATTTCAACGTTATTTTTGCACAAAATTGGAAACAACCCATGTATACAGTGTAAAATACATTAATTAAAATAACAGAGCCTTTTTAAAAAATACATTGAAATATATGGGCACATGGAAAGAGATTCCTGGTGTGTTATGTGGAAAAAGCATGAAACCAAACTACTTGTAAGCAGTGATTCACATGCCTGAGTCTCTTTAAGATATATAGGTGTGTATAAATATGCAATACATAAATATAAATGGTAAACAATGGTTGCCATTGAGTAATGAAGTTGTTTGATTTTGTTTATTTACATTCTAAAATTTGTAACTAAATGTTACTTTAAAATTTTTAAATCATGAGTTTTGTAACTACATTGAAATTTAACTTCTAGCTTTACCTAAGGAAAGTTTCATCTGTAAAATGATAGTGCATACTTGATAGACTTATTTTTTTATTTTTCTTAGAAATACAAAATAAGGCGGCACCTGGGTGGCTCAGTTGGTTAAGCATCCAACTTGGTTTCAGCTCAGGTCAGGTCATGATCTCAGGATCGTGTGATCTGAGCCCTGCTCTATGCTTAGCATGGAGTCCGCTTGGGATTCTCTCCCTCTCCCTGTTCCCCTCCCCCCAACTCATGCGCTCTAAATAAATAAGTTAAATAAAATCTTAAATACAAAATAAAGCTGATGGCTTTTAGTAATTTCTTAGTGTGTATCTCCCTTTGGGGAAGGAAATAGGGTAGAAACCTTTATTTCCTTTATCCTTGGTTTCTTGATTTCTCATCAAACCTGTGACCAATTGTAGAAAATAATTAACAGTAAAGATTCTGCATTTTCGGGCGCCTGGGTGGCTCAGTCGTTAAGCGTCTGCCTTCAGCTCAGGTCATGATCCCAGGGTCCTGGGATCGAGTCCCACATCGGGCTCCCTGCTCGGCGGGAAGCCTGCTTCCCCCTCTCCCACTCCCCCTGCTTGTGTTCCTGCTCTCGCTGTCTCTCTCTCTGTCAAATAAATAAAATCTTTAAAAAAAAAAAAAAAGTTCTGCATTTTCAAGAGTGGTACAGGGTGGCAAGTTTAGTACGAGGTGTTAAATAAATCTTCAAAGTATTCTAGGGTGACTTATTGACCGAAGCTAGTCTAGGTTGCCCTCTTAACTAATTTATTTCTATGAAATAGCTATTCTAAGCGGTGTTAAGTAAACATTTTTCTCTTTGAAAGAGACATTTTTCATACTTTAATTCTGCCTTCTCTTGGGTGTCATAGCTTTTCCAACTGATGAATATACCTACAAAATTCATTATGAAATTGTACGTTATTTTTTTTTTTTAACTTCCTGGAAGAGATTGAGGAAGGGGCACAGTTGAGAAAAGTTGGCCAAATTTTAAAAACAAAACAGTATGTCTAAGACTTGGATGCTGTTATATTCCTAGCTCTTCTGACAGATTTATGGACACTTTAAGAGCTAACAAGTCTTACCCAACAAGGAAAAGCTCTGGAACCTTATCAGACTCAGAGGAAAGAAAACTACGCAACTCCAGTCCATTCGAACCTTCATTTCTAAACTAAGGGAGAAAAATTTTTGAGAAGTATTTGTAAAGGTTACTGCCCTGAGGCACAGGCCCAGTAGATGAAAGTGGTCATCACTACTGAGCCTATGAATATGAAAAGGATAATAAGGGAATATTATGAACATCTCTATGTCCACAAATTTGATAACTCAGATGAAATGGACCAATTTCTTGAAAGACACGAGCTACTAATATTCACACCAGGAGACAGGGATAATCTGAATAGAATTATATTAAAGAAATTAAATCAATAATTACTAACCTTCCGAAACAACGCATCGGGCCAAGATGGTTTTGCTGATGAATTCTACGAATCAATTCTCATTCTATGAGGGCATCGTTACTCTAATACCAAAACCAGGCATTACATGAAAGGAAAGAAAATGAAAAATTGTCAGCAAAAACTTGCAAGTTGAATCCAACAACATCTAAAAAGAATGATAAACATTAGCCACGTGTGATTTCATAAACTGTTACATCTATACAATGGAATATTCAGCAATAAAAAGAAATGAGCTGTCAAGCCATGAAAAGACATGGAGGACACTTAAATGCATATTCCTAAGTGAAAAAAGCCAGTCTGAAAACTCTACACTCTGTATGATTCCTATTATAGGACATTCTGGAAAAGTAAAAACTATCACAACAGTAAAAATAGTGGTAGCCAGGGGGAAGTGGTGAGCATGGATAGTAGGGAGGATGGATAAACAGGTGGGGCACAGGACATTGTTAGGGCAGTGAAACTATTTTGTATGATACTGTAATGGTGGGTACATGGCATTCATTTGTCAACATCCATGGAACTCTGCAATTAACTATGGTTAATATGTCATATATTGGTGCATTAATTGCCAGGGAGTGGGGTGAGTATATGGAACTCTATCTGCTTAATTAGTCTCTAAATCTGAAACTACACACACACACAAAAAGTGTTTTTTTAAATGTTAAAAAGAAAATACACGGTGATATTATTCTCTTTTATCCCTCTCTCTTAGCCATCTAGTTCCCTTCCACAGAATCATTGACTTATCCGTTTCTTTATGTAGCCTTAAGGAGATGTGCAATACATACAAACATGTATTGTATGCATATTTTTTTTTTTGGTGGGTTACAGAAATGAAAGCATTGCATACATACTGTTCTGTACCTTCCCTTTCTCACTACATGATGCCTAGGAAAATGTTCTAGGGTTCTCATTATGGTGTTAAATTTTTCATGACTGCCACATGTAGAAAGTACTTATTTCTGTTTCCTTTTTTGTTAAGTATTTAATCCCTTTCCATTTTTTTCTCTGGGGCTATCCATCTTTTCCTGATTGGATTGCAAGTAGTCTTAAGTAAAATTTCCAATTATGATAAAAGTTGAAAGGATCTTTCCCAGTTATTTGACTGATTTTTGACTTTATGGTGTACAGATCTTCCTCAACTTATGATAAGGTTATGTCCCAATAAATCCATTGTAAACTGAAAATATCTAAGTTGAAAATGCATTTGATACACCTAACATACTAAACTTGATAGCTTAGCTGAGCCTGCCTTAAACATGTTCAGAACGCTTATGTTAGCCTATGGTTGGGCAGAATCATCTAACACAAACCCTATTTTATAATAGAGTGTTGAACACCTCATCTAATTTATTATATTCTATACTGAAAGTGAAAAACAGAATGGTTGTACGTGTATCAGTTGTTTACCCTTGTGATCCCATGGCTGACTGGGAGCTGCCCAGCATCACGAGAGTATCGTACCTCACGTCACTCTTGGGTAAAGATCAAAATTCAAAATTTGAAGAATGATTTTTACTGAGTGTATATCTCTTTTGCACCATCATAAAGTCAAAAAAGAGTTAAGTTGAACCTTTGTAAATTGGGGACCATCTGTATTTTTTTGTATGAAGAATTTTTTTTCATTTTAAATGTGTTATCACCCATAATTTGTGTTATTGTACTTTGATAATATTTTAATATTTCATAGAACTGGTGTTTCCTTGTTTTTATTTGAGAATTTTCCTGAATGTACTTGTTCATTAATTTTTCCCATATTATTTTAGAATCATTTTATCTAGTTAAAAAAATGACACTTCCATTTGATTAATGTTAGATTTATAGATTACTTTAGAGAGAATTGACATCTTTACATTGTTAAATCATCTTTTTTAAAACAAATAATGCCTCTCCAACGGTTTTATTTTGTACCTAAACCATCACTAAATTTACTTAAGAGAATCACCTAAGAGCTACTATAAATAATAACAAGCCATTTATATCATCTATAAATAAGAAAAATGTTATATCCTCATTTCCAAGTTTTAAATCATATATTTCTTTCTCTTATCCAGGTCTATTTAAAAAAACTATATGGTGATAAAGAACTTTGTTTATTCCTGGCTTTAATGGAAATGCTTCTAGTATATTCCTGTTAAGCATGATGCTAACTTTTGATTTCAGATATATATGTTTTAATGTGTTAGGCATTTCTATTTTATTCAGAATTTATCAAAACTGGAAGTGGATTATAATAAAATGGATACAAAATTTATCATATATTTTGCCATCTATAAAAGATAATGTGGCTTATTCCCTCTGTTTATGTATTAATATGTATCAGTCAATACAAGCTAGTTTATACTGCAGTAATCAATAACCTCAAATTCTCAGTAGCTTAAAACAACATGGTTTATTTCTTGCTGATACTACACATCAGAGGAGCTGCATGTCTTCCTTACCCCCAGACTCAGGCTTATAGAGCAGCCATCATCTGGAGCATTGAGAGTCTCTATAGTAGAGGAAAATGGAGCCACTGACTTTTCAACTTTCCACACATTACCTTGGTTCTCACTTTATTAACGAACGCAAATTATATGACCACGTGGAACTGCAAGAAGAGAGGGGAGAGACATCCTACCAAGTGCCTTGGAAAAGAAGTAGGATCAACATATGATGAAGTATATTAATATATTCCTTAATTTTGATATTCCTTAAGTTCCTGAAACAAATAGAACTTCATCATAAAATTTTAAATGGGTTAATGGATTCTGTTAGGTAACATTTTATTTAGAATTTTTGCAATGATAATCTTAAGTGAGATGGTTTTCAGTTTGTGTGCTCATGTGTGCTAACTTTGTCAGGGTTTGGTATCATTATTCCAGCTTAAAAAAAATTAAGAATATCTACTGGCTGGTTCAGTAGAGGATGTGACTGTCGATGGGGTCATGAGTTCGAACCCCACATTGGATGTAGAGATTACCTAAAAAAAAAATAAGTATTTTACTTATTTTCTTATGTTCCTCTATAATTTAAGTGGAATAGGAGTTTTTTGTTCCTTAAAGTTTTAATAAAATTGACCTGTGAAACCATCTAGGCGTGATGTGGTGTTTTTTTTTTTTTGGAGGGGAGTTAGTGCCATGATGGCTTTCTATATTTCTTCTATGTTAATTGGTTTGTTCAGAATTGTTTTTCTCTCTATTCTGAGTTATTCTAATAATTTATTTCTGTTAAAAATATCATTTATTTTAACTCCAGGTCTTCAATTGTTTTGCACGTGTTTGAACAAAGAAGTATTCTGATATGCTTTTGATTTCCTCTGCATCTATAATTATCACCCAATTATCTTTTCCTGTTTTATGTATTTAATCTTTTACTTTTTATTCTGCTTTTGATCAACCAGAAGTTTATTAATCTATTTTAAAGAACCTGGGTCTTGGATGTGTTTATTACTTCTATCATTTTTCTTTTTATTAATATATAATTTCTCATTTTATTAAAAATTTTTTTAATTCTGAAAAATATACACATGTAGAAGAATGCACAAAATATAACACCAGTGAACAACTATCCAAGTTGAAAGTCTACCTCATGCTCCTTTTCAATCTCTGTCCTTCCCTCCTCCTCAAAGGTAACTACTGTAGTGCTAACACCACAGTTGTTTTACCTGGTTTTAAACTTTATATAAAAAGACTCACCCATAGGTGCCTGGGTGGCTCAGTCATTAAGTGTCTGCCTTCAGCTCAGGTCATGATCCCAGGGTCCTGGGATCGAGCCCCGGATCGGGCTCCCTGCTCCGTGGGAAGCCTGCTTCTCCCTCTCCCACTCCTCCTGCTTGTGTTCCCTCTCTCGCTGTGTCTCTCTCTGTCAAATAAATAAATAAAATCTTAAAAAAAAAAAAAAGCTCACCCAGTATGTATCCATTTGTATCTTTCTTCTTTTACTCAACATTGTGAGATTTAAAAATTTTTTTCATGTCTAAATTTGTTCCTGTTATATCAAAACACAGTTGATTTTTGTATATTAACCTTGTATCCAGCCAACTTGCTAAAATTACTTACAATTTATTCATCTACTCTTTTGAATTTTTATATACATTTCCAGTTTGTCAGGGGGTGAAATGACAGTTTTCTTTCTTTCCAATTCTTATACTTTTCATTTCTCTTTATCATCTTATTGTACTTTGTCAATTTATTTATTTTTAAGACCTCTAATAAAATGTTGCTTTGAATGGACATTTTTATCTCTTTTCCAATCTTGAAGGATATGATGTTAACATTTCACAAGTACATATAATTAATTGATGTAACTGGGGTTTTTTTGTTTGTTTGTTTTAGAAATGCTTTATAAGGCTTAAGAAGTTTCTATTTTTAGTTCAAAAGAACTTAAAATTTTTATTAAGTGTTTTCTTTGCAAGGGATATAAGTAGGATGGGCTTCTCTATTCCCATCGATCCAGCAGAATTTGAGCTTCCTATCTCTGCAATCTTAAGCTCTATTGGATTTAAGTTTCTGGTTCCCAGAGTACAATTCTTTCACCAAGAGATACACAAATGTTCTGTTAAACTGGAAGTTGAGACTAGCACCTGGCCACTCTGAGCTTCTAATGCCAGTGAACCAAGAGGAAAAGAAGAGGTAACTGTACTGGCTGAGATGATGATTCTGTACAATTCCCAATGAAGGCAGGAAGAAGAATGTCTGGAACACAGGAGGACTTCTGGGGTTTCTCTTAGTACTCCTATATCTGTGATGAAAATTAATGAAAAACTACAATAACTGCTCATGACTCAGGAATGACCGTTTGCACCACCTTAGCAAGCAACAAACTGACCAGCTAAAGTGTTTACTAAGGGCAAAGGAATATGAAAAGCTTAGTGTTAGAAGGAAATTTGAAATACCAGCAATGACTACGTGTCCAGTTTCAAAAACAGGAACTGTAGTAGTTACGAGTATTTCATCCCAACTGTGAAATAAATGTGTGTATTCTTTTCTTTTCAATCTCAGTTCTTTTTCTTTGCTTTTCTCCCATCTTCTCTTCACCTGTTTTCTAACATAAGATGTGTTAATGGTGGTTAACCTTACAGCCTAGTATTTAGGTTACGAGACATCAAAGGGCAAGTGTGATTCAGCCCAAAGAAGAATGGGCATCACTCGTGACCGAGATGACATGTGGAACTGTGTGTCCTCTGGGGAGAAGTGAGTATGTTTTGGTTGTACAAGGATAGAGTAGAGGCATGGTTTTGCTATTGTCTTTATTTGGAAGTTAAGTATGGCTGGAACTATATTTCCCAGAACTGTTTCTTAAGGCTTACGATTAAGTGAGTTAGTCCAAAGAGAAACTGCATAAGATTTGAAAAGCAGAGACAAGGCAGCTGTCATGACTTTTTGAAGGTTTCATTGGTTAGGTGTAGTGAAAGAGAGATGCAGAGAAACGAGGTGATTCCAGATTCTCTTCACTCTCTCCTGCTCTGGGTGCCGCTCTTCTTCCCACTTGGTAGTCCTACTGATCCACAGCAGCCCAGGCTCACCACCAGACATGGAGACTGCAGCTTTCCCTACACATCACTTCCTTTTCTTCATAGTCTCCCCCTGGCAGCTACCCATATTCTCTCTCAAGCTCCCAACTTGCTTCGGTGCTTCAGGAGGTTAGCTAGTAGCTTGTCTCTGATCCTCCCTCCACTTTCCCTTTTTTCCACAACGGTTCCATTTATTCCTACAGTGGATCTCTTATTACATGGTACTCGGTTCTGCCTTCCAGATGGAAGGAATCCTGACTATTAACACTCATATTCCTTTCTACCTCCAGAAATTATTTCTGATCCCTCTAACATTTTCACTTTATTTTATTAGATATTATTCATGTATTCCTCATAGGCTGTGGGTTGCAGAGAAAGATCTCCTTATAACTGTATTCTCTTTGTTAGAGGCTTGGAGGAGTTGTCATGCACCCTTTCTTCTCTCTGGGATATATTTAATTAAAAACAAAAACACTAAGCAGGAGTCAAAATACAGATTTAGTTTAATAATGGAAAAGTTGAATTTCAGAAATTGGCAAGCCAGCCTCCCTCTTATCCTAATTAAAATCTTCTCATTCAGTCATCAGAGAGGAAGCATTAAATCTCCACTCTGAGGAGGGCTGTCCAGTGTGTTTGCCACAGGGAGAAGTAACTGAGGAGGAGAATATACTTCACTTAGGGACCCACAGTTCCAAGAGAAAGAGGGATAGACCCACACTGTCTATGTTTCTAAACAGTAACCTGTCTGCAAAATGGTGTCATGAATGTCAGGCTCTTCCAAATGTCAACAGGCAGTTGAAATCACTCCTCCCTCACTGAGGGACCCCACAAGTGTACATTCTAATATGGTCTCTTCTTTGGATGTAGGGGAAGCCCCACATTGGAAACTTGGGGACATGGGACTCAGGGTTCTACCTTTATATAATTTCCTTGCCCTAGTGTCACTACAGCTTAAAGATCATTCTTGTAAATACTTTATTATGGCTACCGGACTGACCTCTCCTATTTATAATCTTATAGACTGACCCATGACCCATGTCAATACCTCCTTGCCTATCTGATTTCTTTCTTAAAGAACAATAAACTCTACAGAGTGGGAAAACAAAACTCTATACTTGCTTTCCCATTATTTCTTGATGGTAGGGGTTTGTCCTGAGCAGTGGTTCTGGCCAGTGAGCCATAGAAATCTGCTAAGTGGAGTGTTGTACTTGAAAAGCTTCTGTTTATAAAAGGAGACAGACACAGGTATCATCAGCCGTTTTCTTCCTTCTTCCTGTCTTGCACATGTGCCTTTTAGTACTATTTGTTGAAGCAATGAAAATAGCAAAGGAAGTGTAATTATGGATATAAATAATCCTTACCAACTATTCTAAATTGGGAGGGGAAGGGTCTTGGTTAGTCGATACTTACATTGGATTTGGATGCATTTTTCCTGTCTTATTAATCATAAGGCTGTCTAATAAGTCTGTTAATATTTTTCTCAACACAACTTATTTACAAAAAAAAATCTAATATCTTTTTACTAGGTTCTCACATTGTTAGTACCTTAGACAGTAGTTCTCAAATTTGAGTATCCATCAGAATCACCTGGAGAGATGTTAAAATACAGATTGCTAGGACCCAAAGACTCATGCCAAGTTTCTGATTCCAGCAGGTGTGAGATGGGTCTAATAATTTGCATTTCTGACATATTCTCAGGTGATGCTAATGGTACAGATCTGGGAACCACACTTTGAAATTTACTGTTTTACAGTATCAATGCTGGTTTGTCCTTTTCCATACCTATCTTGAGATAATATACCCCAGTTGATGTTAGATGCTGTGAGGAGCCAAACTATGTTAAATTTTGATAAAGCAGGAATTATGGAGTGACTCAAGTGTCAGGAGCACATCCTCAAAAGTTGCCTTATCAAAAAAAAAAAAATAGTGACATGACTGACTGGCTCAGTTGGGACTGTTGATCTTGGGGTTGTGAGTTTGAATCTTACGTTGAGTGCAGAGATTACTTAAAAATAAAATCTTTTAAGGGGTGCCTGGGTGGCTCAGTCAGTTAAGCATCTGACTCTTGGTTTCAGTTCAGGTCATGATCTCAGGGTTGTGAGATCTAGCCCCACATTGGGCTCCAGCGTGGAGCCTGCTTAAGATTCTTTCTCTTCCTCTCCCTCTGCCCCTCCCCACCTCTCTTAAAAATAGTAAAATTTTCTTCTCACCTTGGTTAATGATTTCTTGTGGCAATGTCTATAAATTTTAGGATCGATTTGTAAGAGGATAATTAATCAGTATTTCTTACCACATGACTTTTTAATAAAAAATAAGGGAAAATTAAACCAGTTTCCAATTTAATAATAGTTGAATAGCTCACTTTTTTTTTAGCTGATGGAAGAACCAAATGATTTTAATTTAGTTTTGGATGTCATTAGTTTGGTAGAGTGTTTATCAGGCATCTCTAAGGATGAACCTATTGGAAGATAATGTATTATCAAATAGACTGGTATAATTTTCTATTTGCAAGTTAAATAAATTAATATGGTTGACATGGTGTTTTATCATCATATGCAACTGTAGATTTCTGATGTGTGCTTTGGTGATTACTATCATTCAGTCTTCTTAAAGAACCTAGACATCTCATTAGTATTCTGTTACTGAGCAGTGCGATCATGTGTGCAGCAGCTGGAGAGGGACCATATATTTCACAGAACTCTGGATTAATGACAAGAAATGTTCTGGTAGTGACCCATGAACAGAGAGCAGAAAGCATGTCCAATGTACAAGCCTATCTTTTTTTTTTTTTATGTTATTATACAAGCCTATCTTTTTAAAGTAAGTTTTTAAAAAAAATCTTCATGGTAAAGATCTACTTGGCTCTCGACCTATGCTCTGTCTTTACCACCAAATCCAGTATGGTCTTTCTCCATCTTTAGGCTGATCCCCACACAACAATCTAAGACCAGTCCTGCCTTTGATCAGGAGTCATTTAAAAATCCCTGCGGCGGGGGCTGGGTGGGGGCAGGGTGGTGGTTTCACCTGGTGGAACTAGATGATCCAGCTCTAATTAGGTGTCCAGATGCCACTAGTTAGGCTTTTGTCTTTTAACTAAGTCCTACCTTAAAACCACAAGTCCTAATAAACGGGCTCCTGACTGCCACATGTGTGTTCTAGTTTCCTGGACAGAACCCTCATTCCTCCATGACTTGGGCTTTGACTAGTCCCCAGGTTTTCAAGAAATATAACCTGACTCTCTCCTAATGCCTGACTCCCTGCCCTGTGCTGTGAGGATTCAAGTGCATCTGTCACCTGGATGATGGTCAGGTCATAATCAATACCTGTGTAGGACTTCACCTTTGACAAACCACCCTCTTATCTTTTCATATATTCTCTTCTTTGAGCACCAAAATGATCAGGTGAGCATGGTGATAGTACCTCAATTTAATTTTAATTTAATTATAGATAATCTAAGGCTCAGAAGGGTTCAGTAAACTGCCCAGGGTCCCTGAGCTAGTAAATACTCAACAGTGATGCGAGAACAGATCCTCTGAACATAAATCTGGTACTATTTTTCCTAACCCTCCCTATGTGCCAGATTTCCCTGAAATTCTGACACTTCTGCCTGAACTTCTTTCTACTGCTTGCTATTGGGACCTTCTCTAGAGCAGTCTGATCTCCAGACTTAGTCTTGCCCATTTTGTCTATCCTCAAAACTCATAAGAAGGATAAATGAATAAGTAAATACATTTCTCCAAAAGGTTTGCTATATCTGAATTGAATTAAAGTATAGTCACAAAAGATATGCATTTTGTCCGGAGGAAGAATAAGTCACCCAAAACATCAATTTATCTCATAAGCAAGGCTCCCTTCTTGTTGGCTACTCTCCTGAATATCTAAATACAAAAACTGGCACCAGCTTGTTCATTTAGGTAAGTTGCCTAATGTTGGCAGGGTGGGGACGGTCAGGGGTACTGGCATCTGGAGAGCAGACTGGCTCTTACCTGAAGCAGTTCAGGCTCTGGGACGAGCCCCATCCCACCTTCTTTTCAATACCCTAGAGATAATGCTCTCCTTACATTCCTTCCAACTGAGATTCACTTAACTGCTTTTGTAAATAAAATGCCCTACACTTGAGGAGATTAATATGTTACTAATATTATTACTTTGTTTTTACATATTTTACATTTTCCAAGCGTTTTTACACTGAGAAACTTGATGTTCAGAGAGGTTTAGTAACTATCCCAAGAGTGCATAATTAGAGACTGGAACCAAACCCCCTGTACTCTTATCTTTCCCTCTTTCCACTACACCCATGTTTACTAGTGCCTTGACCCTGGATTGCTCCTTCATTCCCTCCTTTGTTTTTACAAGCAATAGCTACAGACCACTTCAAAAATACTTGTTAGGGGTCTGTATGCTCCTACCCAGTGTGTAATTGTGCATGGTACTTTAAGATACCAAAATCTACCTGCATAGGGCAAGTATCTTGCACTTGATAGATGCTTGAAAGAATTAGAGGTGGAAAAAAAATTGGAGAAGAAAGACAGGCTGCCTGATGCTCATTGGCCCCACTGCTAAATATGACAGCTACTAGCCTCTTGGGCTACTGAGCACTTGAAATGGAAGGCAGCTATGCTAACCACTATACCACCAACGCTTCGGCTGAGCACTTGAAATGTAGCCAGTCTGAATTCTGGTGTGTTGTAAGGATAAAATACACACCAGATTAATGTATGTGTATCTTACTATTAAAACAAGGAAGATTTCTCATTGATAACTTTTAGATTGATTGCATATTTTGGATATATTTTGGATCTTAGCGATAATAAGGTTTGGTTTATTAATAAGTTCATTTTACCTGTTTCTCTTTACCTTTTTTAAAGTGACTACTGAAAATTTAAAATTACACATGTGGCTTACATTCTGTTTCTGTTGGACAGTGCTGCCCTCAGGCATTGATTCACTACCTTGCAATTCCTAAATTGCTTGTTTCCTCCTTGGTATCTTTCGTATAATTTCTTCTCCTTAAATCTATGTCTCTTCCTTCATAACTTGGTTTGTCACAAAGTTTGACCCCCAATTAACCAGCTTTTGCTTAAAGTCAAACACCATTACAGTACTTACACCCACAATTATTATGAATTATTCTGTTTCTAAAAGAAGACCCAGTCTTCATGAAATTTCAAAGACAATGCCCCCCCCCCTTTTTTTACATTGTTCTAGGACACCTAGTGTAGCTCTAAGAGTCTGTTGAAATGGGCTTGACTGACATCCTGCAGATTTATAACGTTATCCTAAGTGACAGCCCAACTAATCCTTCCCTTCAAATACAGACTGCCAGTTACACTAGGTGTTCTTAGTAACAAAATGTAAATTAAAAAGAAAAAAAAAAATTCTTACCTCTATTTCCACTGCCATTCTTTCAGGCCAAACTCTCACTTCCCTTTTGTATTATTCTAGTTGCCTCCCGCCTGAAATCTTTACTCCTGGTGTCCCCATCAATTACATCCTGAATCACACTAGCCATTCAATCTTCCTAAAATACCACAATTTTCATGTCAGATTTTGCTGAAAAATCTTCAGTGACATCCAATAGCCTAGAGCAATAATTCTCAAACTGTGCTTTACTGAACCACATGATTTTGCTCATCTTGGGGTTAACATTTCTTGAACCAGAACAGCTATCCTCTGACTGTTCATCATGTTCAGTGTTCTGGTTTCATGAACATATGGGATACAGTTATACCAACTGTTTTAATGTTCTTATCTACTAATTCTATCAGTCATGTCATTTCTAGGTTAGGTTTGATTGATTGATTTTTCTCATTTTAAGCTGTATTCCTATTTTGTTTTGTTTTGTTTTGTTTTTGAATGCCTGGTAGTTTTTAATTGGATGCCAGACATTGAGAATTTAACTTGTTGGGTGCTGGACATATTTGTATTCCTATAAATATTTTTGAGCTTTGTTCTGGGATGCAGTTAAGTTACTTGGAAATTGATTGTTTCAATTCAGATTTTTAAGCTTTGTTAGGAAGAACCAGCACTGTGCTTTAGTCTAAGGTGACTTTTCCCCACCATTGAGGTAAACTCCTGTGAATACTCTTTCTGATTTCTAATTTCTGAGGTGTGAAGTTTTCCACTCTGGATTGGGGAAATAGGACATATTTCTGGTGAGCTCTGAGAAGTTTTCGTCTAATCCTTTGGGTGGTCCTTTCCCCATACACATGCACTGATCACTACTCAGCTGGATTTGTGGAGATCCGCTGTAGATCTCCAGAGCCCCGTCTTTCAGCAGCTCTCTCCTTTGCAGTATTCTGCTCCATGAACTCTAGCCACCTTGGCGCACCTCAGACTCCCAGTTCCCATCTTAAAAATTCAAGGATGGTGCTGGGCATGATCTGAAAACCTGTGCCCTGGCCTGGAAATTCTCTAAGCAATAATCTGGGGCAGTCATGGGGCTCACCCTGTTTGTTTCTAGTCGCTAAAGGATCATTGCCCTTCGTTGTTTATTGACTGGATGACTAGAAAACCATTGTATCATGTATTCTGTGGGCTTATTTAGTTGTATGTGAGAGGGTAAATTTACTCCCTATTTCTCAATCTTGGTGGAAGCAGAAGTTTCAGTCGAGAGACTTAAATTGCAGTTTGTTTTAAAAATATATTTGGCCCCTAAATGAGTATTTTAAAAATCTAGAATAAAATCTAGCCAGATTTTGGGAGATCTGCCTTCCTTGATCTGCCCTCAGTCTAAATTTCTAATTTATTGTCTTATTTCAGGCAGCATGACTAAATATAGCTTGTATGTTTACATCTCTTTATGCACAAGTTTCCCATGCTGTCAATGTGATACTGTTTCCCTGGCTGGTCCTCCGTTCTGGTCCTTTCTACCTTATAAGATTACTTTAATTATGTTTACCTCATCTTACCAACAATATCATATGATCTTTTTTTTTTTAAAGATTTTATTTATTTATTTGACAGAGAGAGAGACAGCGAGAGCAGGAACACAAGCAGGGGGAGTGGGAGAGGGAGAAGCAGGCTTCCCGCCGAGCAGGGAGCTGGATGCGGGGCTCGATCCCAGGACCCTGGGATCATGACCTGAGCCGAAGGCAGACGCTTAACGACTGAGCCACCCAGGTGCCCTATCATATGATCTTTTAAGATGGGAGCCACGTCTGAAATTTTTATATTTTTCCCAAAAGCTTAACATAAAGATTGAGCAGTAAGTGGACACTCAACATGTGTTTGTAACTGGTCTATCAGAATGCCCAATAGCCTGACAGTAGGAGCCTGGAATTTTATTCTTGCTAGTCTTAATCAGCAGCACACAAATTACTATGTGACAGAATAAAAATAGGCTATGAGGTAATTTCTGAGTAATCATGATATGACATTATAAACGTAGTCAGCTTACTTTTAAAAAATCCAGACAGATGGTAAAACATTCCATGTGATTTCTATTCTATGTGCTCTATGTCCAATTCAATGGCTCACAACATCTCACTTCCATTTTCTCAGACACCAAGGGTCCTGTGCTAAAATTTTCCACGATACCAGGTCTTTTCTTTGTACCCTGTAGGACAGAGTATGTAATGTCACCTTCTCTATTTTCACTGACACCAAAGCTACATGAATCCTAATTATTTACTGAGCGTAGTTGTCTCTGGGACCAACCTAGAGGCAAGAAGCCAGAATGGTTAAGAGCATGACCTCTGGTGTCAGACTGCCTGATGTTGAGTGCTAGTTTTTCTGGATATTAGCACTGTGACCTTGTGCTGTCATTTCTTCTCCCAGGCCTCAATTTCTCACCTATCAACAGGAGATGATAATAGTAGCTGCCATGCAGAATCCTGTAGGACCTTAGATCTCCCTACCACACTCTGTGGGAGTTCAGTGCTTTTGAATTGAATTGAGATATATGTTCATACTCCTAAATTGGGTCATTGCTTTTTAAGGACAAAATTCCTTACCAAATTGTTTGAAACCCATGGCAATGACCAAGCACAGAAAGGCACAGCCATTATCTCTGATTTTAGTGGGTCTATGAGCTCAGTCTGCTTCACTAAGTAGACTATTGCAAGAAGTTTAAGATCCAAGGAAATTAATTACACTCTATTCCTGCCTATTAGTCTTGCCAGGATATAGTCATTCTTGACTAGTGAGAAACTGGATAAATTCTACTCTTAAATGCCTCCAATATAATTACAGTTCTTTTATTGTGATAATAATTGTTGCCATTTATTAAACACCTCTTTTCCGGGCATGGTTCTGAGGACTTTATAGATATTATTTAAGATGAAAACCTTATGATGTAGGCATAATATGGATGAGAAAGCTAAGGCACAGAGAGAATAAAGATCATGCTCAGTGTCACTTGGGTAGATAAGAGCAGAGTCAGAATTTACACTCAGGCAGCCTGCCTGCAAAGCCTACCACTGACCATCTCTATTCTTCTGGTAAGCCAAGATTTTATTTTATTTTATCTACGGTGGCATATTTGTCAAATCCCAAATTGGCCTAACTAGTGTAGAGTTTTAGAAGTTCTAAGACATGGTTAACATGAAATAGGAGTCATGGAAATGCATTCCAGGCATTACTGGGGAGTGGGATAGGTAATGATTTTTTTAAAAAAACATTAAAAGCTATCTAGAATAACTTACAGTTTCTCACAAAATATAGGCTCTACAGCTGAGAGTCCTTTGCAGTGAGAGATGGTGAAGCATGTTCCCAGGGCACCTGGGGCAAGGTGAACTTGGGGAGAAAGCTTGGCCTCTCCTGGAGTATGGAGAAGTACTAGAATGTGCCAGTGTATAAGGCACCAGAGAAAAGGCAATTGAGGCTGGTCTTTAGGGTTGGCTAGGAGGTCTAAAGAGAATAGAGTAGACACTGATTATTTAATAGAATCTCCCCCCTTGCTTGCTGTTGTTTAGTACGCTAGCTCTCAAAGTGAGATTCCCCAGACCAGCAGCAGCAATGTCAACTGGGAGTTTGTTAGAAATGCAAGTTCTCAGGCCCCATCCCAAACATACTGAATGAGAAACTCTAGGGGTGGCACACATCACTCTGTCTTCACAAACTGTCTAGGATATTCCCAATAGACACTACATTTTAAGAAGCTCTGATGACAGGATACTTGTTGAACTTCACAATTAGAAATAAGAGTATTAAAATGTGAGAAGATTATTGAGAGCTTTTCAAGATGAATTAGATACAGATACACATAAATGAATGTTGACACCCTGCATCTGCTCTATTTTCAAAGTCTTTTTGACTGAGATAAGTGTACCAGATAAGTCCAGTCCTCACTTCTTTTCCCCCTACATGACTAAGCTTCATAAAATCAAGGCTTAGGCTGTGGCAAAGATCAAATGGGCTGCAGTTAATGACTGGGTGACAGCCAAACTTTCACTTGGGAAAAGTAATGAGTGCAAGTAATATGTATTAATGGATGGATATTTTAAAACCTGTTCTAATTTATATTTTTTAAATAAAAATCACTGGAAAAAATAAGCATGACTACTGTTATTGTTTGGTTTCAAATAATTTGTAATAAGTCTCAACACAGGGCTGAGAAGTTCTCCTCAAGAGCATGAGCTCCCGGAGGGCAGGGACCTGCCTTATTCATCAGTGTTCACCTAAAGACTGGCACAGAGCCCGGTGCCCAGCTACCCAACAAACAGATCATGAGCTGCACTGACTGGAAATGAGTAAAAAGATCAGAGAGCTTTCACCTCATAAGTAAGAGAACAGAGATAGGACAAGGAAGCAGAACAGGGGAAATAAATTTGAGATTTGACAACTCTGCCATCTTCCGTACAGTGAGGACTAATAGAAGCTCTACATAGATGTATATGCCTCGCACCTGCAAAATCAGGTAGCTCCGATTTGTGTGATTCATAATTTTAACATGCTTATTGGTGGCATGAATTGATTAATAAAAGGCTGCATGGAGAGTTTGTTTAGTGAAGCATCAGAACTACTGAAAAGTCTACCTTTATTGGCCCATTTTATGCATTTGCATTCAGTTTCAATGATGAGGGAAAAAGTCATGCTGCTGAATGACAGACCCAGAAGTTTTTAGAGATATTGGAATTGCAAATGACAGCCCAGCACCTCTTCTTCTTTTTTAAAAAATTAATGTTAGACACGATCAAAGAATAAAATCAAAAGACACATGGGTGCCCATCATGTGCCCCTAATTCTAATTCCTGACCATTTTTAAAAATAATACAAGTATTTTACTTCAAAATTAGTTACCTGGTTTGCTCAGAAAGTCTGCATTATTTCCAATATACAGCAAGCATTGGTGAAATATATTTTGAAATTTATCTCTTAGATTCAAAAGGCAACACGATAACAGACCCGCATTATAAACCATGGCATCTGCTTTGTTTCCAACTTTACATCTTAAAGATAAAATTTATTACATTCTTTTGCAATGTGCAATCTTATTAAAAATAGGCTAGACATGACAACATCTAAACAGAAACTACTCCTTTGAATCTAGCCACTCATTTAAAAATACCCAGCAGCATTAACCCTTCTAACTGAAAAACATGTTTTGGGGAGGTTTTTTTCCCCAGTGGATTCTTTCTTTGATCTTTTTACCAGGTTCACAAAGGATGTTTCAAAACTGATGAGAGGATTGGGCAATTGATGAACCTGAGCAATAAATGGGGGGAAAAAAAGGTCTCTTCTTTATGCAGTGGTGCTGGGTCACTTCCAGTTGATAGCAATTTTCCAAATAAGTAGGCATCATCTGCTAAAACATCTGTGCCCACCTGGTTAGAGAAGAAAATGATGATTTTTAAAAAGATTTTATTTATTTATGTGGGAGAGAGTGAGTAAGAGAGAGCACAAGCTGAGGGAGAGAGGGAAGAGGCAGAGAGAGAAGCAGGCTCCCCGCTGAGCAGGGAGCCCGATGCGGGACTTGATCCCAGGACCTGGATCATGACGGGAGTGGAAGGCAGATGCTTAACCGACTGAGCCACCCAGGCACCCAAAAATGATGATTTATTGGAAACATTAGAAGTTCATTAATTCATTTATTCATTCATTTACTTAGAGTAGTAAAAAGCCTTCATAAAAGGTATATTTTCCCCCAAATCATTAGTTTCAAAGTATCTCAGCTGATTATTGTTTTGAAGCGCTCTGTGGTAAGCTTTCCACCATCTTCCAAAGCATTGGAACCCCTGATTTTTTAGCTGAGCACAAAGCCACCTGGAATTAAGACTGTTTCATAGTCTTCGCTAGCAGCCAGGGAAATGTAAGCATCCTTTGCAAGTAGGTGTTATTAAGTTAAGTTTCTGGGAAGTTCTTTAAAGGGCATGGTCCATCTATTTTCCTTCTTTCTTCTGGCTTGGAAATGGACAAAATGTCCAGAACTCTAACAGAATTTTGAATCATGAGTTGAACTGGGGAATGGAAACCTTGCACAATAAATAGATCGTCAAGAAAGAAGAAATCTGATCCTTTGACTGAGGTAAACATACATCCTGGATTAACTCCTTCCAGACTCCATGACAGAAATAAACTTCTATCTTATTTAAGTCATTGTTATTTAGGAGTTTTCTGTTCCTAACTTGTCTATTTGCAAAGGACAATTTTGTTAGTGTTGTTGTTTCCCTTGGCAACAAATACCAGAACTGCCAAGAAATACTCACTAAATATAGCCATTTGTAATCCTCCAAAGCTAAGCCAAAAAAAAAAAAGTTAGTTATAAAAAGAAAAGATAGTTATATCTAACTATATCAAAATATAAGATAAATGTTACCATAAACAAATTCAGGAAACAAATGGTATGGTAACTCAAATTAATTAAGACAGATGACAGACAAAGGATTAGGATACAAAATGTGCAGACAACAATTGCAATTTGAAAAAGAAAAGCAGGGCGCCTGGGTGGCTCAGATGGTTAAGCGTCTGTCTTTGGCTCAGGTCATGATCCCAGGGTCCTGGGATCGAGTCCCGCATCAGGCTCCCTGCTCCTTCGGAGCCTGCTTCTCCCTCTGCTTCCCTCTCTCTCTCTCTGCCTCTCATGAATAAAAAAATAAAATCTTTAAAAAAAAGAGAAAGAAAAAGAAAAGCAAATACCCCCACAGGAAAATAAGCAACATAAATAAGCAGAATAAACAACTCAGACAAGAATCAATCCAAATGACTGATAAGCATTTGAAAAGATGCTCAAATTCTGTAATAGAGAAATGAAATTAAAGTTAAAATGAGATATTACTTTATGCTTATTGGATTGTCAAAAATTAAAAAGAATGACTGCCAATTACTATCAGTAATCAAAAAAGAATACTTTCATACATGGCTAGTGTAATTAAGTGTTACTGCCTTTTTGGAAAGCAATCTGGCAATATCTATTAAAATTTTGAATGCATTTTCTCTGATTTGACATTTCCACCCTTGGGACACTTTCCCAAAGAAATAAAATTATAAATAATGACATGCATGACAATGCTGATTACAACATTTTTCATAATGGTAAAAAACCCAGAAACTTTGATAGGGGAATTGCTGAATAAATTGTGGTATATCTATACCATGGAATATCATACAGCCATTAAAGTGATGAATTAGGGTTCTGGCAGCTGGTTTGGCAGGTTTTCAATGAATATTATTGAGTGACAAAAGCAAGAGATAGAGACCTATATATAATTCTTTTCATTCTGTGAAACAACCAATAGGAATGTGTGATGTGTTTGCATATCTACATGAACATATAAGCATGGAGGAAAACATCAAAGGATGAATTCTAAATTGTTAACCTGGATCATGTGTGGGTGAGTGAAAGCAAGAGATGATATGTGGAAGGGTAAGAAAATACAGGATCCAATATGAGTTATGGCAAGAAGACAAAGGCAAGCCAAAAAAAATGTGTCTAATATGTTTGACTTATTTATATGTTAGATTAATTATATATGTGTGTATATATATATGTGTGTGTGTGTATTATATATATGTGTGTGTGTGTATATATATATATAGAGAGAGAGAGAGACACATACACGGAATTATGACCCTAATTTACACCCAGAAATACTGACCAGCACTTTATTTTAAGATAATTTTTTTTTTTTAAAGATTTTATCCATTTATTTCATGAGAGGGAGAAAGGTCAGCGGGAGAAGCAGACTCCCTGCCCAGCAGGGAGCCCGATGCGGGACTCGATCCCGGGACTCCAGGATCATGACCTGAGCCGAAGGCAGTCGCTTAACCAACTGAGCCACCCAGGCGCCCTAAGATAATTTTTATTACAAAAAAATACATGTTTATTATAAGAAGATTAGAAAATATAGAGATGCAAAATAATTTTTTGAAAAACCCATAATCCCTCTACTGGGAGGTAACCACTTTAGGACTATTTTTAAATGCATGTAATTTCTAAATATACATTCTCATTTAAATACCACAAACTTCTTTTTTTTTTTTTTTAAAGATTTTATTTATTTGACAGAGAGAAACACAGCGAAAGAGGGAACACAAGCAGGGGGAGTGGGAGAGGGAGAAGCAGGCTTCCCGTGGAGCAGGGAGCCCAATGTGGGACTTGATCCCAGGACGCTGGGATCATGACCTGAGCTGAAGGCAGACGCCCAACGACTGAGCCACCCAGGCGCCCCACCACAAACTTCTTTAATAATTAATTCTCCTTCTCATAAGTTTATGATCTCGTTTTCTAACAAACATGAAACCATCACTTTACATCTACACATCAAGTCCTTTCACAAATGTGCTTATCCTCAAACCACACATGGACTTGGGAAAGGAAGAAGCCGAGCAGCCTGGAAGAGAGGATTTGAGTGTTTTGTTTTTTCCTTCTTTTAAATCTGCAGTAAACCCACATGGAAAACCTCCTCTTTCCCTCCCTCCACAAGTCAACATACTCTAACATCTTTCATGATATTGAATCTTCTATATAGGTTAAGAACGGAATAGAATAACTTGTAAATTGTGGTTTAGAGCAACATCATGTGACTTTTCTAGCCCTCAAACGGTTCAATAGCATTTGTGTAATCAATGCTGCAAAACATTTTGTCTTTAGCAATTATTATAGAAAGATTTGAGATTTGGGGGATGCCTGGGCGGCTCAGTCAGTTAAGCATCTGCCTTCAGCTCAGGTCATGATCCCAGGGTCCTGGGATGGAGCCCCACATCAGGTTTCCTCTCTATTGGGAGCTTACTTCTCTCTCTGCCTGCCACTCCCCCTGCTTGTGCTCTCTCTCTCTCTTTTTCTCTCTCTCTGACAAATAAATAAATAAAATCTTTAAAAAAAAAGATTTGAGATTTGACTTTTGGTTCTGCATATTAGAGTACTCAGTCAACTACACTTTCAGTAGAGCTTATGGTCATCAATATACAACAAATCTTCAAAGGGGTTTCCATGTTGGGAATAGTTAACTTTAATTTTATTATCCAGGCAATTGTCTACACGATTTGATCATTTGGATATAAAAGTTGTTGACAGAATTTAGCTCTCCCGTGCTTTATTTTTTTAAGACATGACTTACTTTACATTAATGCCCTTGTTTTGATCCCATTCTCTATTCATTCCAGAGAATAAATAACTCTGTCTTACACTCCTGAGATTATAATAAAGATCTAATAGACCAAATTTGAATCTCCAGGGCTGCCATGCCTATCTACCTTATAGATTTGAGAACTATCAAATGCCAACCAAGCCACATAAGCAACTCCCTGATCTTGTTCTTTCTTGGGATTTTTTTTTTTTTTATTAGAGCCAAAACATGCCCCTGCTACCCCCATATACATCTTGCTCTCAACCACGTGCCCTAAGAATCTACTGGAACATGCTTCTCTCCTGAGCATTCAAAATGGAAACAGGTTTATTACTTTTAACAGCTGTCTTTTATTTATTCCAAATTAGACCCCTCTGAAAACCCAATCTGGTTAGTTTCCTCTGTGTTTGGACATTTTGAATCCTCAGAGCTCCTTGAAATGCAAGCTAAACTGTTTTGTCTGCTTTATCTAGGTTGATTCTTTTTTATTTTTTTCTTTTCTTTTTTTAAATTTTATTATTATTATTTTTAAAGATTTTATTTATTTATTCATGAGAGACAGAAAGAGAGAGAGAGGCAGAGGGAGAAGCAGGCTCCCAAGGAGCAGGAAGCCCGATGCGGGACTCGATCCCAGGACCCTAAGATCATGACCTGAGCCGAAGGCAGACGCTTAACCATCTGAGCCACCCAGGCGCCCGCCTGATTCTTTTTTAAAAGTCCAAACACAACAACACACCCTTTTTCTCAAGCCATAAGCCCACATGAAAAGTGACTTTCAGTCTCCCAAATGCCGAATGGACAGCTTTAATGTCCATTTCCTATAAACTGAAAGCCAGCCAGGGTGATATTTCTCTTGCTTCATCTCATATTGCCTGGGATTCTGTAAGGTTACTGCTGACTGTCAGTTTACCCATTCTAATTAAATCGCATTCCTGTAAGAAGCAACAAGGATCATCTCAATTAGGCTGCCATATTGGCTCATTTTAGCATAACTGATTAGTTACAATCATGCAGTACTTACTTCAGTTATTTATTACTAGCCCACTTCTGCCCACAACACTGCTATAATAAGCTTCAGTATAGGTGTCTTTCTATTCTCTTCTCATTTTCCCCAGTGGGAAATGATGAATTAATTGGTTTGGGGAAAGAGTTATGCAGAGCTGGCCCATCAGTACTGAGAACTGATTGCATGAGCTGTTTCCTATAATCCAAAAGAGTTCCACTTTTTTATATCACTTCCCAAGTTATTTTAAACGTAGTTCAGAAAGTCCCTTGCTCCAGGGAGACATTTTCAGATTTTGCAAAAGGCTTTCAAGTCCTAGAAAAGTGATTCAAAGCCAAAGGCATTGTCTGGCGGTCTCCCCTTTTATGTATGGCAGTCGGTTAGCTGTTTGCTTCACCTGGAGACTGCAGCAAAAGAAAATTTCCTGGCTGTTGGAAGAAGCAAATAGCAATGTATTTCCTTATATAGAAAGGAAATTTTTTTAAATTACACTTTTTGAGGGATGATGTTAAAGAACATTATCCAAATTATGAGCTAATAATCATATATCATAATGGTTACAAGAACAGGTTCTGAAGCCCAAAATTTTAGGCTCAAATCTTGTCTCCAAAAATTACTAGCTTATCACCTCTGTCTCTATTTATTTCCCCAAAATTACTATTCTTATCACCTCTATCTCTATTTATTTCCTCATTTGTAAAATGGGAATAATAAAAGCCCTACCATATAGGGTTATTATGAGGCTTAAATGAATTCATATATGCAAAGTGTTTAGAATAGTGCTTGGAACATAGTAAATCATTAATATGTGTTCTTTTTAGTAGTCTTAGAATGGCCTAAATAAACAGGAGACAACTATTATTAACTGTTTCCTTGGCACTGTGGGAAATGTTGACACACTTAACTTAATTCTTCAAAAAGTCCAAGACTTGGAGCCCAAGATGCCGCCAGAGCAGGTGTTGCTGCTTCTCTTAATTAATCTTGTCTAATCCTATTATGCAGCAAGCATTTAGAGAATGAGTCAAATTAGTCTGTGGAGTTTGGTTATAGAAAGGGAATAGTTTTCTGGCATTTTACACCCCTGCCTCAGAGACAATTGGGTGCCAAACCCAGATCTGTGGGTTCAACTTTTCAAAAACCAGCAGACAAAATTAGAAACAATGGCAAAATTAACTAAGGTTGTCACCGTTGACCTTGACAAAAGTGTATAAAGCCTTGTTCAGCAGTGATCTGCTCATTTCTTTGTCTCTTTCCAAGGTAGGTTTTTCTTTCTCCCTTTTCCACCAATACATTGAATGATGGGTACAAAAGACAATTGGCTAGTTTTACTGATATTTTTCTCTCTAGGGTTATCCATTATGTGAAATGAAATAGTTTAAGAAAAAAATGCATTTATAGAAGGGAATTGCCCTGAGGTAAGAATTTTAACCATAATTTATTTTATTTTCATCATAGTCTCTTGGAGAATGTATGTCCATTACTGCACTTATCATACTAAAAATGATTTGTTGATGAATCGTGTCTCCTACTAGAGTTAAATCTTGAGAGCAGAAGCTGGTATCTCAAGTATTTTGGTATTTCAAGTATTCTGATATCTCAAGTATTTTGCTAATTTTTGGCTCTTATTGGGTATTCAAAAGTATTTGTTGAATTTAATTGAACTGGAATATATAATATTCCAATTTTATTTTAGGTAAGTATGTCTTTGAATATCGATCATGTGAAGATGTTGATTGTAATTGTACTTATTTAAAACTCATAATTATCCTGAGTTAAGGTCATATCAACCAGAAAAATATAAAAACAATGAGAATAATACAAATAATACCTTGGATTTATATTATACATCACCTTTCAGAATCACTAAATATATTTAATGCATATCATTTGTGCTGAATAATAGCAGCAGCAATTCTAAACTAGATGTTAAGCTATCGTGTAGATCATGGGTCACTGATCCTTAGGACTATTCTACTAGATCATGACAATGTTTGATTTTATCTAATATTTACTCTCTGCCTATGGTGTTTATCAGTATTTTATGGGAGAGTATCTTTGCCTTCAACCCTGAAGCACAAAGACACAACCCTAAATCTGAATTTTCTTTGGTTTCTCTTCATAGATCTATCATGAGTATTTTTTTTCCTAAACTCTGATCATAACTGTTCATACTTTCAGCCTGGATCTACTGGTAAACTTGGGCCAGTCACTTATTTCACTGGTCCTTTTTATGCTCACCTATAAATTATGGCGCACTGAGATAGCTGATATTAGAGAATTTTACTTCTAAAATTTCAAGGATTAAAAAGTCTTGGGAAAATACAATTCAAATTTCTTAACCAATACAGTTAACACTTGAACAACAGGGGGGTTAGGGGCATTGACCTCTCCCCAACAAAAAAATCCACATGTAACTTTCGACTGCCCCAAAACTTAATAGCTTACTTTGACTGGAAGCATTACAGATAACATGAACAGTCAATTAACACATATTTTGTATGTTAGATGCATTATATACTGTATTCTTACAATAAAGTGATCTAGAGAAAAGAAAATGTTAAGAAAATCATAAGGAGGGCGCCTGGGTGGCTCAGTTGGTTAGGCGACTGCCTTCGGCTCAGGTCATGATCCTGGAGTCCCGGGATCGAGTCCCGCATCGGGCTCCCTGCTCGGCAGGGAGTCTGCTTCTCCCTCTGACCCTCCTCCCTCTCATGTGCTCTCTGTCTCTCTCATTCTCTCTGTCTCAGATAAATAAATAAAATCTTTATTAAAAAAAAAAGAAAATCATAAGGAAGAAAAAATACATTTATAGTACTGTTCTGTATTTATTGGAAAAAAAATGCAAGTACAAGTGGACCTGCACAGTTCAAACCCACGTTGTTCAAGAGTCAATTGTACTTTCATTTCACATCCAATGTAGAGAATGAGGTGATGATGCTTTCTTAACCAAGGATATGTTATGTGTAAGGACAGGTTGCATCTTGGTTAGATGCCTTTCTAACCAAGGACATGATCCCTTCTAAGCTGGAGCTTAGCCAGGAGTCAGTACAGCATCAAGTTTAGAAGCATGAACTCAGGAATCAGATTGAAGGGTTTGTTTGTTAGTTCATTCCCTAAGTGTTCCATGATACAAGTGAATGCATCTAAGACTAGAAACCTTCCTGTAAAATGTTGTTAATGGAGACCCAAAGGATGATTAGGAACTAGCCAGAGGGAAGGGGACAGGGCTGAATGGTCCAGGCAGAGGAAGTCACATCATGTGTGAACATCCGGAGGTCAGAGAGTGCTCTTGGCATTTACTGGTAATGCACCAGCCAGGCCATGCCTGGGGACGAGAGAGTGAGGGAGATGGGGTGGGGACATGGGGCAGGCCAAGGGGTGAAGAGCTCTGCAGGCCCTGTTACTGTGTTGGGCTTTATCTTACGTAAAAACATGGGTTTTAAATAAGTGATATGATTGTGCTCCTGTATACACAACCTCACTCTGGATTGGCTGCAGTCAAGAGACCAATGGAAAGAGTAAAGCAATAAGCCAGAAGAGAAATGGTGGTGGCCTTGATCAGGGTGCTGGTAGGGGAATAGGAAGATGCGGATAGTTCTGAGTGATATTTAGACAAGGAGTCAGCAGAACTTGGCAAATGATAGAATGTGAACATGAAGGATGACTTTCATGTATCAGGATTCCATACAAGAGACATCACTAGCTACCTCTCCAAGTCTCGATGTCTTTATATAATGTGGGTTATTATATATGTCCCTCATAGAGCTACTGTGAGGTTAAAAGAGTTATTACATGTAAAGCATTAACCCAGTGCCTGATGTACAATAAGCCCTCAGAAATAGTAACTATTATTTGCTCTCATAAGATAGTGTTGGTACTGAGTCTACAGGTAGAATTTCAGGAACATATAGGATTCCCTCCTTTGAGTTATAAACTGTTATTTTAAAAATATAATTATAGATGAGAGGGTCACACCTTCATGACCTGTCCTGTGCATAGCTCTATCCCAGCATTTCTCATTTTGAACTGTAAGAGCTAACACACATCTAGGTGGCTCAGCCCTCCCTAGAGTGGGAACTTCTTGAGGTCTTATTGCTCCTTTAACCCACAGAGCTTAGGAGGGTATACTTGAAAATGAATGCATGACAGAATTTAATCAGAATTTTTATCTCTGGATGAATAGCAAATAGTTGAGTGTGGAGAACTAGAGTTTTGATCCAAGATTGGGAGAAGAGAAGGAGTGGGATGAGATGGTCCTGGACAGGATAGAAGGAAAGCTGGGAGAGGAGAACCCATGGAAGGAAGGAGCTGAAGAGACATGTCACTGACACCCACTATGTTGATTAGGGGTGGGCCTTTGATTAGTTAATGAACACAGGGGGAAGAGAACAAAAAGAGGAGAGTATCCCAGAACCAGGGATTAGCATTAGGGACTGAAAAGTACCATTTGGATTTGTCTATAAGAAATCAGTAAAAAGAACAGTTTCTGTGGAATGACGACAAGAAGAGCCAAATGGCAGTGGGCTGTGGGTAGACCCAGAGGAGGGGAACAGAATCCGGGAGTATGAGCTGGATTGCCCAGATACCTGTAGTCATGATCATCATCACCCTTTGAAATGAGTGCTTCAGATAATCAATAATTTGTGTGACACTCTTGATTTGTAATTTAATTCAACATTTTAACATTTCTCTTTCAAGGAGATAAACCTGCTTAAAGCCCCTGCTTTTATAGAAAGCTACATCCCATATAAATAAATAAAATGCAAGTACTATCGCTGGTTAAGGGGCCGTAGACTTATCCATAAAGACTAAGCAATTAGCAATTTTCTACTGAGTAACCCTTGCCGAGTTGAGGCACATAACACACTATCCCAGCAGCATGAATATTAGGGAGACATCGGCATCATTTGTCTACCCAGTAGTGCCCCAATTAAGAGCATCTTGCATCATTTCCCCAGATTTGTGGTGTTCACTGGGCCTTGTAGCTAAATGCATTTCACTTACTGCCTTGAGACACATGTTCCAGCTTGTTGGGAATCATTTAAGGGCTTGATAATTCTTCCTTCCTCTGTTGACATCTGGATAAATCCATTCTCATTTTCAGGCACTTCGTCTCCAATTTTAATAATGGAAGAGGCTTTGTCAAGAGAGCCCTTGTGTTTGTTTACTTAGAGGCATATTCATATTTCTTCTTACTACTTGCATTATGGTTTCCCAGCAGTGGAAGCCTTCAAAAGTAAACATGCATAATAACCTCACTTGATGAAGAACTCAAGTGACTCTAATCAATTACGATGACACCAACTTGAGAAACTGTTGGGGTTGCTAACGTGAGAATAATTTAACTCTTTTCACAATGTAATTAATAAGCATTAATTGAGTTTCTGGTTATACCTAAGACACTAAAATGCCAAGGTGGTATGGATTTCAAGGAGAGGCTCTGTGTTCCCTCCCCTTGGAAATGTATTGTCTAGCCCTGATTGAAAGAGAAGATTGCCAATGATAGACTCACTGTGGTCAGCAGGGGGAGGACTGGGGTCAGTGTGATCTTCCAGGACCGAGTACTGCCTAAGTGAATGATACTGTTGCCTCATCTCCATCTACCCAGCCAAAACTGCCACTTTTTTATTTGCCCTCTCGAATTCCCTGTTGTACCTATCCTCTATCATGGTTTTGCACATCTCAAATCCACTAAGCAATTTAGAAAGCAAAGCTACCCTCCTGCATCTTGAGCACAGCATTTAAAGACTGCACAAATGCTGTTGAATAGTCATAAAAGTAGTTAACATGTATTGAAGTCTTAGTATGCACAATGCTACAATATTCATGTCGCCTCAGGAGAGGAAGTAAGAACCTGTATTAGGACAAAGCATCAGACATAATGTCTTAAAGATATTTTGATGGGAAAAACAGAAATTCAAGATAATTTAAAGTTGGGGGGAGGGGAGAAATGGGCATTTATTGGCAGGTTATTGAAAGAGCCTATGAAAACCAAAGGCAGGAATTGAATCTAGGTCTCCAGAGGTACTGTTAACGGGAAAGCGATTTGGAACACAAGCAAGCAATCTCTCTTCCCTTGTTCCCTTATTTCTGTTTCTCTTCATTCTTGTGATTCCCTCTCTATTGATGTTTCTGCTGATTAGCATGCATATGGCACCATGTGACCACACCACAGTGCCAACCTCAAGCCCCAGGTTCGCATCACTCCATTCAAGCAAAAAGCACAGACTGAGAGTGTCACCTTGGTCCCAAATTTGTATTCCAGATAGGAAAGATACCCTAATTATCCCTGATTGGATCAGGTGCTCAGACTTGGTCTAATCAGTGGGCCGGGACACCAGTGTCACCTTACAGAGATGGCAGCTTGTGGTCCATGCCTATTGGATGAAGGCAGGCACTTCTCAGAGAAGAGTGTGGGCTCAGCGGGCACTCCAAACTGTCTGCTAAACGGGGATAAGAATTGATAATTACAGAATCAATAGAACTTGGTGATCAATTGAATGTGTGCATGAGAGAAAAGGAGAAATTGGAGATGACTCCTAGGGTTCTACATTGGTGGACAACAAGCGTCCAAGATGGTAACTCTTCCATCGGGAAACCCCAAAGCAGAGGACAATGAGGGAGTGAAGGGGCCTGTAGAAGAACAGGGTGAGGAAAAGGCCTCTCATGTTCAGAATAACATAACCCATCAAAGGTTTTAGCTGAGTGGTGAGCTGGGACACATGTCTGTATACACTCCCTTCTCCTGGCTTCCACAGTTCCCCTGGGCTCCCGCATTCTATCTCCACTGCATGACTAGCACCACCCAGCCTGGGATGGAAGATTTTTCTCTACAAATTGCTTGAAGTGTAGCCATAATTAAGATAGAAGAAACCACCTCCTCCCCTACCTGATGCAGTCCCAATCAGTTACTCTAAGAGGGCAAAGAGTGTGTTTATTCTGCTCATCATTGTACCCCCAAGCCTAGCATGGGCAATTACAGATGGGTAATAAATGTATATTGAATGAGAATAACTGAACATTCTCAACAAGCTATTTATAACATACCTGGGGAGAGAGAGGACTGTGGAGAATACAACCAGCATAAAATAGCTAATTTCCAAACAAGAGATTTTATTCTTAAAATAATTAAATGCTCTAGACTTAAAAGTAGGGTGGCCAACTTATCCCAGCTAGTCTGGGACTCTTCCAGTTTGAGCACTGAAAGTCCCACGTCCTGGGAAATGCTTCAGTCCCTAGCCAGCCAGTTGGTCACCCAGGCAGGTGTCACTTCTCACATGACAGGCATTAACTTATTTCCTATCAAGTAGAAGCTAAGTTTTGACCAATATGATTCTTTCTGGGCCAAGGTAAAAAGCTCATATCTCAACTCTTCCTTCCACTTAAGGCCTTCCCACTCCTTGTCTTTATCTTGTTTAGTAGGTAACTGAGATACATTTAGCGCTGGAAGTTGTACCATGTAATGCAAATGTGAGAATGGTGGTTTACATGGCATTCAGATCCCAAAAGAATAAATACCAGAACAGAATAGGAGGAATTCTTTGGCTGTACGGCAAACTGAATGACAACACACACGAGTATCTAAGGCCTCTCTCTGGGTCCAACTTTCTGATAGTAATATTCTCTGAGAACTTTGAGAATAATGGATACAAGTAATCAGGACTTTGTAGTTATTGAAAAGGCATACCATTACTGCTGATTTGTAAATGTCATTCCAAGTCCTCGGTTTTCTTACAAGTGGGGTGTCCATGTGTCCCTATTTGCTTGGGGCAGTCTTAGATTATATCTGTTGCCCAAGTTTAATTATTAAAATTAATATTTTATTATTATTTCCTAATAATTTATTATTATTAATTATTACTATGTCCTGGTATAAAAAATATACATACGGGCTTGGGTGATAGATAATATGGTCATCATACTAATGAGCATAGCTCTGTGACTCCCAGTGCACAATCTTTCCAGTACAAATTGACACACCAAACTCTGGGAGCCCAAATGTGAAGAATTCACAGCAATGTGCAGACTACCCTTGTGCCTGACCTCCTCCCCTTCTCCCCAACATCCCAGCCCTGTTCTCTTTTCTCTCCTGCTTCCTATAGATATTTGCTAGCAGATAAAAGTCACAATAGGTCTCTGCATCTTTTGACAAAAATGCACCAAAATGCCAGTCTCAGATTTAATTTCCTCTCCATATGTAGATTAACTTTTCGTTTGGAAAGAGCTACCTTTAATTCTATGCCTTCTCTATCATGATTAAAATACACCTGTTTATTTTGCTGGCAAGGTTAATTTGTTTACTTCTTTTGGGAGTTTGGGCTCTTTCATTTTCTATTTTAAGATGTTGATATGATTGGACTGTGATAAGATATTATTCTATAAAGTTCTGAAGCCATGTGTGCAACTTGAAAATGAAGGGACCCAGAGGACAGCTGGGGCATTGGGTTAACTGATGCAGGAGACTAAGGGGGAAGGAAGCTTCTATCCTTCCTTTGCTCGGGTGGGTCATCTCCTGGGCTCACTTTCCTGCCTCCAAACAGTTGCCAGTCCTCTGTACTCTTGGTCCATGAAGTGTCCTCCTCTCTGGTGCTGCTTCTGACACATTCTCTTCCTTGTAGACCTTTAAATATGCTAAGCCATCCAGACTAGGAAAGAGATTTACACATCTGTGTGCTCTGTCTTGATGTGATCTTTTTATCCTTGGGTGTTAATAATAAGAACTACTTTAAAAAAAATCTGTTTTCATGAAAACGCATGCACATGCCACAAATTAAAATAGACCAGAAAGCTAGGAAGTGAAAGGTAACTGTCTCCTCCCCCACCCACATCCTGTTCCCACTCCCCAGGTAGATACCTGTTCCTTAGGTATCTTTTCAGGAAGTGCGTACACACACGCACACGCACACACGCATGCACACACGTTTACGGAGATCTTCTATATCCAAAATACACTTCCTGAGCTCTTCTGTCTACTGAGTACAAGCCACCAGGAAGCCACACAGAATGAGGGGGGAGGATTCAGTCCAATTTCCTCACAAATACAGACTCGCAACTTGTCTCCCTGACTACGGCTTCTCCCTGTTCCAACCCACCCTGAATATGCTGCCAGAGCCATTTTCCTAAAATACTGCTTCCCTCACGTTCTCGCCCTGTCTGTGATGTTTCCTGTAGTGTATTCCTAAATTTCTCTGCCTAGTTTTCTAAGCTTTCCTTTATCGTGCTCCCTTCTATCTATTCCAGTGTTGATTATTATCATTCCATATCCTAAATCTGAATCCTTACCTGCGGAGAGGTCGGTTTTGTTTTTTTCTCCTGGGACGTGTCACCACCCTCAGTCTCATTTCTGGGCTTTTGCTCATTGCTTCCCATGCATACTTATCTTCTCTCTACCTCAGGAAATGTCCCTATAGATTAAGATTAGTCCTTGTGTTGTGCTGGGGAGGAAACTGAACCTAGAGGGAGTTAAGCGATTTCTTACAAGTCACATTCGTATTTTCTGGCAGATATAAAACTGACTCAGTAGCCTGGACCACTAGTCTTTGCTGTCAACCACACTCCTTGATCCTAGAGGTGTTACCGCTGGGCACACCCAAAGCACCACAAAGAAAAGAGTAGATTAAGTGCAGCAAAATATATTACTTTATAGGGTTTGTTCATTGTCAGCCATGTTCGAGAAACAGAAAGTGATTAGTTTCTTCTGGAGCGGGGGTAGACCATGGTGCTGATCAGCCCTCAACAGCATCACCAGAGCTGAGCAACCTTGGCAAGTCCTTCTCCACCTTCTCATCTGCAAAATGGGGCACATAATACCTGCTGTGCCACCTTGAGTGGAGAGGAAAAAGCCCGAGACTTTTTTGTCCCATTACAGAGAATGAGCTCTTATTTTGGATCATGAGGGCCCAGATTCTATTTCTTCTCCATGTTGTCAAATGTCAAGTGTGAAGATCAAAGATAAAATTAGTCAAGCATTTGGTATAGCGTGAAGACACCATGAATTTAGACCTGATGATCGGCCTGGCCACCAGCCCCTCCAAGACCCACACTCGCCTCACCTGAGCTGATGAACGCCTCCACCCGTACCTGCTCGATGCCTTCAGCACGCAACCTGCTCCCCACGTCCAACCGTGCTTCCTGCTGCTTCCCAAACATCCCCCAGCCAGTAGTTGTGCATCCCGTCGGCTCCCAGACACTCATCTCTGCAGGATACTCACCCTTTTACTCCCGTACTCTCTCATGCTGAACATTAGCCCGAATGACTTCCCCCCGTCGTCACCATACTCCAGCCACAATGGTCCCCCTCCCTGGATGCACCTGGATCCCTGCAAGCCCTTCCTCCACTCCTGTCAAGGCGCCTGGTGTTCACAACTGGACGTTTCTCAGTCTGGCCCATTTTACGACCTGCCAAGGTCAGGACTGTGGTCCAGGGTTGCATTATGACTTTCGGGGGCCCTAGGCACTCTTGTCTTTGTGGGCTTCTTCCTTCACAAAAAATATTAAAAATCAGATTTTACAACTGTGTTGGTATCAAGACTAATTAATATTACCCGGGATGGATTCATTATTATATATCATTAATATTGTATTCATGTTTTATTCTGATTTTAAACAAAATTATTATTAAACTACTTTTGTGGGCCCTGAAAGCATCATGAATGCAGGTGCCTTCTGCTCCTAGTGGATGCAGTAAGATGTTCTCAAGTCCAACTTTGTCATACACTTGAGACATGCGGGGAGGGAGAGGACTGGTGGAGGTAGTTAAAAAGATTTAACCCTTTTTGGTCTGTCTCTAGTGAATAGTGTCTTGGATTAGTGCCTGTGCCCCCATTTCCACTGGTTCCTTCCTACACCTATCTTCTACAGAGTGGATCCTTGTGGCTCACTTTCAGGCCTAAGCCTGTTTTGGTGGATCACTTGAAGAAGGATGGATCTGTCAGAGCTTGGAGAGGCTGCACCCTTCCTCAGAAGAAGCCAGGCTGAGCTGCTTCTGCTACAGTCCATGGCATTTGATCGTAAGACTTGGGGTGGCTGCTGGCTTCCCTCTATTTTACTGCTTTTGGGTAGTGGCTGAGATTTTTGATTGGTTGAGAAGAGCCATCCGTCCTGGAACCTAGCGTACTTGCTTGGAATGCATTCGCCTCTGTGAACCTTAGGCTAAGCAACTGAGGAGCCAAGTGGCCCCGGTAGGGATGAGTCCTCAAGGAAGAGGAGGACGGCTGGGGGCAGACTTGGCCCAAGGCCTGCTTACTTGTTTTCTCTTGGAGGAAGCACAGTGACAGCACAGACACCCCCAGCAGTGGGCCCAGATAAAGCCTTGCTCAGAAACTGCTTAGTGGGGGTGAATACTGTAGCACAGACAGGGGCCTGGCGCTTTGACTGTGGGTGGGGTTGGTCCACTCTACGAAAGAAGAAAGGAAAAGTCTTGGGGAAGGCAGGAGGAGAAAGAGAAGCTGTCCCTGGCCCTCTTCAGACTTTCCTAATATTGGAACTTCACCCTCCGGCTGTTTTCCAGGTCAGCAGGGTCGCTCAGCCAACACTCAACAAGAGATAATTAGGAGACTTGCTCACCCTGATGAATAGTCTTCTGGTAGTTACAGGCAAGGACAGAGGTTAATGAGGATTTACCCTCGAGATGAAGGCTGAGTTCTACATGAAAATCTCTAAGTAAATGTTACATTTCCCCCTCCTTGTCTACGTGGCTGGGCTGCGTGGGCATCTGAATTTCAGCTACTTGGAGATGTAAAGTCAGATTCACAGTGCGATCTAGCATCAAGACACCTACATGTGTCTTAATCCCCAAATTATTCAACAATGCAACATAAATACTGACTGAGTATTGTTCTAGTACTCAGAATTAGTCAACATTAGACCTTAATATGACCAATTACAATTCAACCTGGGTATGTAGGACATTATATTTCCATCATAGTCCAGTCCTGGATCTGTTCCCAGTTTCCAATCATTGGATTTCATTACTATGATTGGATTTTAGAGTAGCTAATTATAATCCATCAAATCAAATACAATAACAGAACTATCCCTGAGGTCAGAACTGGTCATGCAAAAGCTTATCACAGGTAGTCAGATAATGAAGGACAAGATCATAGTGGTGCCACAGCGAGGAAATAAAAATTAGGCCTAAGCATTAGAGATAATTGGATGATGCATTTAGTAGGATCAGCACTGTAAATAATTACTTAAAATATAGCAATTATTTTTAATTACTTTTTTTTTTTCTTTTTTTGGCCAAACAGTTTTCCCCATAGAAATGCAGTGGCAGCCAAAATGACAAGAGTAAGGAAAAGATTCTCATCCCCTTGGGCTAGTAGACAATGGAGTTTGCTTTTTTGAACTCAGCCCAAGTGGAAGGAGTGTGATTAGAATATTTGGCAAGGAGTCTTGGGTTCAAATTCCCTGACCCGGATCCTCTCCAGGGGTGTAATCCGAGCAAATCCCTGCACTTTCCTGAGCTGTGGTGTCCTCATCTGTCAAACAGGATGATGACACTTGCTCTGCCTACCTTCCTCCGTGGAGGCCCCACTGCAACAATAAATGTGAAACATAAACACCGAACATTATTATGTGGCCTGGGAAGGAAAACTAGAATTGCTGGGTGTCAGGGAGAAAAGTGTGCTTGTAGAGATAAACACAAGGCAGCATTCGCAAGCTAAATGTAAATGATTTTTATTTTATTTATTTATTTATTTTTTTAAAAGATTTTATTTATTTATTTATTTAACAGAGAGAGAGAGCGAGCGAGAGCAGGAACACAAGCAGAGGAGTGGGAGAGGGAGAAGCAGGCTTCCCGCAGAGCAGGGAGCCCGATGCGGGGCTCGATCCCAGGACCCTGGGATCATGACCTGAGCCGAAGGCAGATGCCTAACAACTGAGCCACCCAGGCACCCCAAAATGTAAATGATTTTTATGTCAGGACACATAAACAATCTATTTCCCGTAACTACCACACTGAATATAGTATTACTCCAATATTGATCAATAGTGTAGAAAAAAGACTGGAAAGGAAATGCTTCAGGTAGTGGCTAGCTCTGTGTTGTTCCATTATGGGTGATTTTTTTAAAAATTTTGTTTATTTACTTTTTTTAGTAATCTCTACATCCAACATGGGGCTTGAACTTACAACCCTGAGATCAAGAGTCACGTGCTCTTCTGACTGAGCCAGCCAGGCACCCCATGGGTGATTTTTTTTTTTTTTAATTTTCTCTATACATTTCTCTATGTTTTCATTTTTTCTCCAATACACACATGTTGCCCTTTTGGTTGTTTTTGTTACCTTTATATTAGAAAAGACATTTAATCTTCTAAAAATATGAAATCATGTAGGCAAACCTCCTGAGGTTACAGACGGGAAAACCAAGGCCCAAAGAGATGAAGCCCTTGCTTTCTACCTTGTCACTAGCAGAGCCAGGACTAAAATCCAGGTAGCCTGACTCAAACCCATTGCTGTTTACATTTCCCTCTCTGCAATTATTCATGAGTGCAAAACATATACAAATTAGAAAATGAGTTCCTTTACTTGAGCTTCAAACACATCCCTGTTAGGGACTGGGCCTCAGATAGGTAAGGGTTTCCAAAACTTCTCCCCTAAATTTCCAGGGGCCATAAAAGAAGGGGTTAATCATGAGGCAGGGGATGAACCTAATCCTTCAGAGAAAAATTGGAGGAAAAAAGCCAAGCATATAAGGTAGAGGAAGCATACTGTAATGGAAGAGCTCTGATTTAGGAGATGGGTGATCTAATTTCTAGGGTCATTATTCTAATGACTGCCACTAATTAGCTATGTGACTATAGACAACTCTCAATCTCTTTTCTCGGGTTTTTTCCTAAAAAAAAAAAAAAAAAAGTGGAAATCTGTGCCAGCTAATATCCATGTTTCTTTCAAGTGATAACATTTGATTTAAAATACAGTGCATTTATTTACCTTAAACACAAAAGAAATGTATGCAAAATACGTACTTTTCACAAACAAGCCTCTTTTCACAGACATTAACACAAAGCAAAATCCATTTTTGTAAAAAGAGATCAAAATAATAAATATAATGCAAAACTCAGTATTTTAAATGCAAACAACAAGTAGAAGCAAATGCAAAATCAGTTTGACAGGAATACAAAAATCTTCCCCAGCAGTTTTAGCGGTGGATTGGTTGTAATTAGGGAAGCAAGGAAGGGAGCCCAGCAAAGACTAGGACAGCAAAAGGTAGTGTGCCATAAAATTCTTGGCAGAGACAAACACGGTGGAAGGAAGGGCAAACGTTGCCCAACTTCATCACGCATGGTTCCCAAGTCCTATTGCCCACCTCTGGGGAGAGTGTCTGGTGGGGGCTCCAATGAGGCCTCCTAACTTTTGTGATTCCTGTGTTGGGGTGGTGGTGGTGATGGAGTTGGCATTACCCACCTGTGCTATTGTTGCATAGGGGTTTCACCGGTTCATCCCTAGCCATTGATTTAGATTGTCCCTCTCCCAGCCAAATCCTCTCCTCTCCTCTCCTCTCCTCTCCTCTCCTCTCCTCTCCTCTCCTC